>NW_016808467.1:2364039-2401279 GCF_001698545.2 Rhinopithecus bieti | reverse complement strand
TCTATTGAGATAATCATGTGGTTTTGTCTTTGTTTCTGTTTATGGTGGATTACGTTCATTGATTTGCATATGTTGAAGCAGCCTTGCATCCCAGGGATTAAGCCAACTTGATTATGGTGGATAAGCTTTTGATATACTGCTGAATTTGGTTTGCCAGTATTTTATTGAGGATTTTGCATCAATACTGCACATCTACAACCATCTGATCTTTGACAAACCTGACAAAACAAGAAATGGGGAAAGGATTCCTTATTTAATTAATGGTGCTGGGAAAACTGACTAGCCATATGTACAAAGCTGAAACTGGGTCCCTTCCTTACACCTTATACGAAAATTAATTCAAGATGGATTAGACACTTAATGTTAGGCCCTAGAACTTAAAGTATAATTTAAAAAAAATGCATTGTTGTTTATTTGAAGTTTCTCTTCTTTTTTTGATGTAAATGCTTATAGCTATAAACTCCCCTCTTCGGACTGTTTTTGCTGTATCCCATAAGGTTTGATATGTTCTTTCCATTATCATTTATTTTAATAAATTTTTCGATTTCCTCTTTATTGACTCACTGGTCATTCAGGAGCATATTGTTTGATTTACATGTATGTGTATAATTTTACGAATTCCTCTTGTTATTAATTTCTAGTTTTCTTCCATTGTGGTCAGAGAATATGCTTGATATTATTTTAGTTACTTGGAATGTTTTAAGGCTTGCTTTCAGACCCAAAATATGGTCTGTCTTTGAGAATGATTTACTTGCTGAGGGAAAGAATGTGTATCATACATCCATTGGATGGAGTTGGGAGTAGAGTGACACAAGCATCCTCATGGCCACCATTACTAGGACTGTGCTGGGTCAGACCTGAAGCCAGCACAACACTGGGTGTCACCCAAGGCCTGATATAACCACTTCCTGGCTATTACCTATGTTTGCTCAAGGCCCCATGGCTCTACAGTCTGCAGGTGGCAAGCCAACCAGGCCTGTGTCCTTCCTTTTAAGGCAGTGAATTCCCCATGCCCCAGGCAGACCCAGATTGCCATCCAGGAGCCAGGGACTGGAGTTAAAAACCTTAGAAGTCTACCTGGTGTTCTATGGTACTGCAGTTGAGCTGATACTGAAATGACCAGATGTAGTCCTTCCCCCTTTTTCCTCCCCTTTCCAAAGGCAGAGTGTAAGGTTAGCGGAGAGAAGGAACGAGTAGACCCCAAAGTCAGGCAAGAAAGTTTGTATTAAACTGCCGGGCTGCTCCACTGTAAACAGAGGAGGCAACCCGCTTATAGGCTGCTGTGGGGTTTTATAGGGCAAAGGGCTAGATTGGGGTGGGGGAAACTGAGTAGGGTTGCAGGTGTTTCAACCGTTTCCTGGAAATGTTTTGCCTGCTCGGCTAGGCAAGCTTAGCTAGGCAAGCTGGGCAGATGTCTTAACAGCATCCTGGAACTGTTTATGAGTTCTACTGAAAGTCTTGCACAAGCAGCTGTAGAAAAGGTCAGTGGGGAGGTTGTTTGTAGGTGGTCACAAAGGACTGTATTGCAAAGGATATGAAGGAAAAGGAGGCATAGCCTGGATCTCTAGTGCAGAGGAGCCTCCTTCTGTGTCCACTGCCTCCATAGTCTCATGAGGAGTACTGCCAGACTACCACTGATGTTCTCTTAAGTCCCAAGGGCTCTTCAGTCAGCATGTAGTAAATTCTGCCTGGCCTTGGACTCACCCTTCAGAGAAGTAAGCTCCCCTCTGGTTCAGGGAAGGTGTAGAAATGCTGTCCAAGATCCAAGTCCTGGAATGGTCTGAACTGGTACCTAAGGTGCAAGACAAAGTCCCCCTTACTTTCCCTCCACTGTTCTTAAGCAGAAGATATGTTATCCCATAGCCAAGACAGCTGAGAATGTAGTGAGTCTTACCTGAAGCCAGCAAGTTTCAGAGTCACACCCAGGACCCTTGAGGTAGTACCTGGGCATTACTGCTGCTTATTCAGGGTGCAAAGGCTATTCAGTTAGGAGGTAATAAATCCTAATAGGGTTGACTTCTTCCCTTCAAGGCAGCGGGTTCCTTTCTAGCTCAGGATGTGTCTAGAAATGTCATCTAGGAGCTAGGGCCCGGAAAGAGGGCCTCAAACTCTTCTGGTGCCCTATCCTGCTGTGGCTGAGCTTGTATCCAAGATGTAAGACAAAGTCCTCCCCATTCTCCCTTCTTCTCTCCTCAAGCATAGGTAAGGGATCTCTTTCAGAGAAGTGAGCTGTGCAGTCTGGGGTTGGGTGGGGGATGGTGCCGGCACTCTCTTAGCTGCCCTGGCTGGTGTCTCAGTAGGTTATAGGCTCCCCTAGTCCACTGGCTCTTGGCCCAATTCAGCACTGGGGCTCACCTAGGAGTTGCAGTTTTTGTAGCCTAGACTGCTTTTCAAGTTTAGTTTGGGTCCAGAGCACTTTAGCCAACAATGGCAAGGCTTGTGGGAACTCAAGTTCATACCTTTGGGATTGGCAATTCCCTTCTGGCTAGGGTTGGTTTAGATGTTCCCTCTGTGGTTGGATGTTAGCTGAGTTTGGTCCCGTTTTGTTTTTCGCTATAAGAGGTTGGCAGAGTTCAATGGCTGACAATTGTAGTCTCCCTCTCCCTAGAACAAAAAAACAAAAACAAAAGCAAAAAACACTCTTCTCTCCATGCCACTGTTGCTGGGGAATGGGGAATTCAAGACTGTTGTTGATTCAAGATTGATCCTCTGACCTCTTCAGTGCCTCTTTTGTGGTAAAAAGTTAAAACCAGGTACTACGAATTTTGGGTTTTATGAGGTGCATTTGTAAAGATAGTTGTTAAATTGATGTCCTTTATGGAGGGATGATCTGTGGAGTCTTCTGTTCCCCTATCTTGTTCCATCCCAACTGATCACCTTTATAGATACATGGAAATATGTATTTATTTCACAAAATTTCTGAAAGTTTATTCAAAACAAAACTAAGAATTTACTGNTGAGCCACCGCGCCCGGCCAGTTGTAATATTTTCATTTCAATTAAATCATTAATAATAAATTCTTATAACCAGCCTGAACTTCTTGAGAAACAACCATGTTTGCTTTCCTCCAAGACCTATCATCATAGTATCACACTCATAGTTGACACTCAATAAACATTTAGTAGAAAGTAACAGTGCATGTTGATGGGAATGTAAATTAGTACAACCACTATGGAGAATGCTTTGGATGTTTCTCAAAAACTAAAAATAGTGGTACCATATGATCCAGTAATCCCACTGCTTCGTATATACCCAAAAGAAAGGAAATCAGGATATCAAAGAGATACCTGCACTCCCATGTCTATTGCTGCACTATTCACAATAGCCAAGATTTAGAAGCAACCTAAGTGTCTATCAACAGATGAATGGATGAAGAAATGTGGTGTATATATACAGTGGAATATTATTCAGCCATAAAAAGAATGAGATCCTGTCATCCGCAACAACATGGATGGAAGTGGAGGTCATTAAGTCAGCAGAAATAAGTCCAGAAAGACTAAGTTCATATTTCTCACTTATTTGTGTGAGTTTAAAATTTAGAACAATTGAACTCATAGAGAGAGAGGGTAGGAGGATTACTAGAGGCTGGGAAGGGCAGCGAGGGGGGTTAATGGGTACAAAAGGTGGTTAGAATGAATGAATAAGATCTATTTAATAGTATTTGAAAGCATATGACTATAGTCAATAATAATTTAATTGTACATTTAAAAATAACTAAAAGTTTTTTTTAAAATTGAATTGTTTGTAACACAGGGATAAATGCTTGAGGTAATGGATATGTCATTACCCTGATGGGATTATTACATATTGTATGCCTGTATCAAAATATCTCATGTACCTCACAAATATATATACCATTATGTACCTATCAAAATTAAAAAGTAAGTAAATAAATAAAAGAAATAGTGTAGAGAAGAAGAAAAAAATTAACACATAAAGAAAAGAGGCATGTAGTGAACATTTGAGTAGCAATCAGAAAATTTTTACGCCAAATGCCAACATCAGTAAGATATTATATGTAGATGGTGTTTGAATCCAATTTAAAATTTGTTCTGGAAGAAGAGGCCAATCAGGCCATAAACCATATTTTAGTTTTAGTTTTTGTTTTGTTTTTTTAACATTGTGACAGAATTGATGGTCTAGTGAGCCTTTAAAACACTTTTCACAGTAAAACTAGCTTTGGCTTTTCTTTCATTGTATACAGTTTTGATTTATTGAGCTGACTTCTACAGTTCTAAGTAGAAAACTTTATGAACAGAACTATTGCCTTTGGCATTTATATTCTCTTCTGGTAACAGGTGCTTTTATTTCATTGTAAAAGAACACACTTTTCCCTATAAATCAATACAGCATTTTTTCGTTCTTTGTTACCATCTCAGCTTCCGGATTTACTACATTCTATTAGGTTATACTGAGCACAGATGCCAAACATTTACAGTATTGGTGAATTAGTTCATAGCATTTTTTTCTTAATGAAGTAAATACAGTCCATATTCTGTTTTCAAACGGACAGTATAAGTAATCTCACATGACTTATCAAAGGCCTTGCATCTTTAACAAGTTTTCAATTTCATTTAAGAGAACCAGATTCTTTTAATATGCTTCTGCATTGACTTAAATTACTACATATCTTTGTGAAACTAATTTATTATTCTTATGAATAAATGAGAGAAATTAATTGAGTATGACATATCTAGTTTAATTGCTTTGGAGACATTCTATTCTAGATTAATTAAACCATGCTTAACATGTTGTAGTAGTAACTGTGAAATTCATGGAAAATTCCTTTATTCTTAGAAACATTAATACTTTGAGCTTTAATCAGTAGAAATCTTAACACCAAGTGATAGAACTGGGAAATAAAATCTCCAGCCTTATAAAGAGCTGTGCTCTTTTATTTTATAATAAAATCTGAGATGTATTGATGATAATATGATGTATGCCTCTGGGACTTATAAGGCACAATGATGCTTCATATAGCTTATTAGAAAGTATTACTTTAGCCAGGTGCAGTGGCTCATGCCTGTAATCCCAGCTACTGAGGAGGCTGAGGCAGGAGAATCGCTTGAACCCGGGAGGCGGAGGTTGCAGTGAGCCAAGATCATGTCATTGCACTCCAGCCTAGACAACAAAGCAAAATTCCGTCTCAAAAATAAAATAAAATAAAATAAAAAAGTGTTGTTTTAACTTCTAAATAACATTATACTTGGAAAATGCAGTTATTAAAAGAAGAATATATACTTGAGAGAACCACTTTGATTTTACATTTACAATAAAGTGACCTAAAAAAGACTTTTGTAATGTAACACATGGTGTCACCATCAGTGACTCTCCCTACTGCTTCTCAATCATGTTCTCTTCATTGTCTGCCTAGAAAATAATGATAGTATCTATAGTGCACATATGGTAAACTGACAAAGCTACTGCTTGAAATGGAAGTGGAGGAGCTCTTTTGTTTCCCACGAAAAACCATACTCAGCATGAATGGGATGTTCTACTCTCTAAAATATAAACTCAAGTTGAGTATAGCTATGTTTCAAGGCAATTCTACAAAAAGGATTATAAGCAAATAATATTTGTTAAGTATATGCAAAGTATGCATCATTTTCACAGGTCATTTGACTTAGAGTTTCATTATGGTTTCTTTCTCTTGTTCTCTTAGAATTCACATTTTTTTCTATCACTGTCTAGGTCTTCTGATGTTCATTACTTTCCTTACTTTGTATTATCTCCAAGATTCTCATATTCCTTGAGCTCAGGCGCAGCATTTTGTTTCTATTAATGTAAACCTTGGCAAAATATTCTATGGCACACTGCCCTATGGTTTGTGAAGTTATATATATATTAGACTTATCAGACAGCTGAGATATATATAAAAAAGGAATAGATTTTAATGATCATGATCCATGACATGTACATGTGTCTATTTCTATTTGATCATCACTTACATACATATCAATTATCACTTAAATTTACTAAGGTTTTCCAATCGGTGGAATTCTTTAGCCACTACTAAAACTCACAGCCTTTAAATAGATTCAAAAGAAAGAGTAGAGACATGGAAAAGGCATTTATTATGATTTTGGTGTATTTTTGAAACTTTAAAACATGATAATTTTGAGACAAATTTATATATATATATAAACTAAATTTAAAATCCAACATTTTGCTCAAGGTACTTTATTTTACTTAATAAATAACTCAAAATTGATTTGCCTACAATTTAGTATACAAATTCAGTCTCAAGAGGAATCACTCAACAATTTTTCAAGTAAAACTTACCATTTATATTTAGCCCATATTATTAAGGATATTTAATATTTTTTTCTGCAGAATCCAACTTGCATCTTTTCACATACACACAGGCACATGCACACACCATATACACACACATAAATTAATTTTGTATAAAATAATTATATGAAGACAGGGAAACATGTACAGTATTGTTTCTTGAAGTATTCTTCAGAGTTGCTCTATAAAACTACGTAAAAAAATTCATCAATATTGTGAGGCTTGGATAAATTACGGCTAATTCACATCATGACATTTTACACAAGCAACAAAAAAGAACATTTAATCTGACAACTTGGTGATTTTCATGATTTATATTGAGTGAGTAAAACAAGGTGCAGTAAATGTGTATAATATGTTTTTATTTATGTAAAAATAATGACAAAATAGTCTATACAGATGTGTGTGATTATAAAAGATTAAAGTAGAATATGGAATGATATCAATATATAATAGGTTGCCCCTGATGGTTACCAGGTGGAGGAGGAATAAAATGAGGGGAAAAACTTAGAAAATAAAACGGAAAACGAGGATAAACTGAACTCTAAAAATCATGATTGAAGATAATTGTAAGACAAACCTCAGCCTGGCAGAAAATATTTGCAAAAGCCATATATGATACAGGACTGTCATACAAAATGTATGAAGAACTTTTTAAAACTTAACAATAAGAAAATAAGCAACTTCATTTAAAAATGGGCAAAAGAGCTAAACAGTACACTCATCAAAGAAGATACAAAGATGGCAAATAAGCATATGAAAAGATGATCCACATCATATGTGCTATGGACCGAATGGTTTCCCCCGAAAATTCATATGTCGAAATCCTAACTTCTGATGTTACTGCATTTGGAGAAAGGATCTTTAGGACCAGTGCCTTTAGGAGATAATTAAGTTAAATGAGATCATAAGAATGAGGCTCTAATCTGATAAAACTGGTTTTCTAATAAGAAAACCAATGTACACAGAGAAAAGCTCATGTGGGGACGCAATGAGAAGGCAGCTGTCTGCAAGTGAGAAAACAGGAGGATTACCAAAACTCATCTCTACTGGCATCTTAATCATGGACTTTCAGCCTTCAGACTGTAAGAAAATAAATGTCTGTTGTTTAAGCCACCCAGTCTATGTAACCTTGTTAAGGCAGACCTAGTACAAGACTAATACAATATGCCATCAGGAAATTTTAAATTAAAATAATTTTGTTATAAAAGAGATACTACTATACAACTATTAAAATGGTCAAAATCCAAAACACTGATAACATCAAATGCTGGTGAGGATGTGGAGCAATGGGAGTTCATTCATTTTTGGTGGAAATGTAGAATGGAATAGCCACTTTAAAAGATCGTTTGGCAGTTTATTTTAAAACTAAACGTGTTGCCTTACATTCCAGCAATTATACTTCTTGGTATTTACTTAAATGAGTTGAAGACCGATGTCTATACAAAAACCTGCACATAGTGCTTATAGCAGTTTTATTCATAATTTCCCGTATTTTGAAGCACCAAGATTTCCTTCAGTAGGTAAATGGATAAGTAAACTGTAGTTGATGCAGACAATGAAATAGTATTCAGTGCTAAAGAGAAATGAGCTATCAAGCCATGAAAAGACATGATGGAAACTCAATGGCACTAAGTCTATAAAATGGTTACATACTGTATGATTCCAACTATACGACATAATGGAAAAGGCACAACTATGGAAACAGTAAAATGATCAGTGGTTCCCAGGGTTTGGAGGGAGGGAAGGATGAATAGGTAGTGTGCAGAGGATTTGTAGGACAATGAACATATTCGGTATGATACTATGATGTTGGACACATGATCATCATACGTTTGTTAAAAAACATAGAATGGGTGGGAGCAGTGGCTCACGCCTGTAATTCCAGCACTTTGGGAGGCCAAGGCAGGCAGATCACATGAGGTCAGGAGTTCGAGACCAGGCTGGCCAACATGGCAAAATCCCGTCTCGACTAAAAATACAAAAATTAGCCAGGCATGATGGTGCCAGCCTGTAATCCCAGCTACTTGGGACGCTAAGGCAGGAGAATCTCTTGAACCAGTGGGCGGAGGTTGCAGTGAGTCAAGATCGCACCACTGCACCCCAGCCTGGGCAACAGAGAAAGACTCTGTCTAAATAAATAAATAAATAAATAAATAAATACCATAGAATGTACAATATTGAGTGAACCCTAATGTAAACTATGGACTTGGGGTAATAATGATTATAGATCCAGTGACTGTAACAAATATACCATCTAGTGCATGAGAAATGTTCTCCATGTTTAAGGGCTAGGGGTATTTGAGAAATCTCTGAACTTTCTACTCAATTTTGTTGTGAACCTAAGAAAATTGCTCTAAAAATAGTGTATTTTAAAAAGAAAATTGGTATATTTATGTATTTATTTGCCTGTTAAATAAAAAAAAAAATGGCATTTCTAGTGCTTATATGTATGTAGAAGTTACTTTTCCTGTACTGGATCTGCTTCCTACAAATTATTTTTTGTGATGACTACTCAGTTATTCCATTTGTGGCTTAATAAGTGTCCTATTCTTCTCCTCTCTCTCCCTCTTTTCCCCCTTCTATAAATATATACAAACGATTTCTACATGTATTTTTTTTTGCGTCCCACATTTTCAGTTTTCATTTTTTCAGTAAATAAAATGTACTTGCTCAGTTATTTCAGTCAGTGCTTTTACAATGCAACAGATTTTGAAAAAAAGATAATAAAAAAGGGATAGAGTAGAAATAATGAAAATTGAATGGGTATAAAATCTCTTCTATTTTTCTAAATATTATAATTATTAAACAAACTTTACAATATTTCATTTATTTTACTAAATAATAGATTAATAATCAATTAAAGCTCGTGGAATACCTTAATGTGATTTTGTGAAAAATAATCTGTTCACTCAACCTAATTGTTATGGTTTCTATTTATTCTTTTTTAAAACATAAAAACAGGAGTAATTCTACTAAGAGAGTTTCTCTTCTTAAAATGACCTGTTTAATTACATTCAGTTTTATATAGTTGAGTTTATATTACATAAGAGAAAAAACGTGTTTACATGGTTAAGTAGTGAAAAGAATATTAGTTGGCTTTCTAATAGATCTGATAGGAGATGATGATCTAAATGCAATGAGGGTATTTAGAGAGACTGAGTCTGGGCCCAATCTGAGGGCACCTGAAAGGGACTGGGAGAATGTCAGGATTCATTCATGTATTGTAATAGACATACTATTTTCCTGTTTTTCCCGGTGTGTGTGTGTGTGTGTGGTGTTGTTGTGTGTGTATTATACGTGGTATGTTATATATGAGCAAAATTTTGAAAAAAAATATAGGCCTCTGTACCTTAGGTTGGTTTGGGAAACAAGTAGGCTTTTTGTGGATTCTGGAAATCTAAGGAAAAATTGAGAAAATCAGACAAAGAAGGAAGTTTAAGAGAGAAGGAAGCAAAATGTTTAATGGATGTTGGCACTTGGAAGGAGGGAAGCTGTGGTTGCAAGACAGGTGGCAATTGTGCTCAAGATGAGCAGGTTGAGAGGATGGATTATCCTGAAAATCAGGTAACAGTATTAGACCAAAGAAATAAACCCAGGAAAAAAAGGTGGGAGACCCCAGGTCCATAAGGACAGGATTAATGCCTACTGGAAACAGCAAGCCAGGAAAAAGATTGGGTCAAACACTATTGCCTTATGCTACCAGGAAATAGTAACACTGGGAATTTTTGTTCCAGTGTTTCTTAGATACTGCTCTGTTTCTGCTTCTTTCGCATTTATCTGCTCTTTCTAGCCTCTATAGAATTTCTCTAGTTAGAATCCAAATTGGGGACTGGGAAGTCAGACCTGGCAGCTTCCATTTCTTCTTTACCACAGTCCTAAATTCCCCACCTTCCAGATATCAAGGAACAGAAAAACATGAAAACCTGATGCCTGCTTGGTGCAAGTTCAGTTCTATTTCCTGAATTTAGAAGGTGATACTGAAACTGTTCCTGGATGACCATGGATGATGATGAATAAGAAAGAACAAACCAAGGCAAAATCTTTAGTGTTGGAAGGCTACTTGAAGTTGAAATTGTTTATGACAACTCTGACTCTATTTTTATTACATCCTTAAGAGACAGAATTTGGCTGAACAAGGTTTTATGGGGAAAGATCGTTTAGTGAAGGGAATATGCTATGGGGTAAATTCAGTTTCTGTCAATCAGGATTGTGCTTCTTATTTCACTGGAATTTATTTATTGCTTTAGCAATTCTCCAGGGTGTCTTTAAAAGGATCACTGTATTTTGGTTTTTGTTTTGTTCTGTTTTATATAACAGGGACAACATTATACAACAACCCTAAGGACGTTATTCAAGTAATCTGGTCAAAATTTTAACTATTTCAGGTTAGCCTCAGATGAAATTTATGGTTCTGTTTTTTTTTGTTTTATGGACCAAAGTCTATTACATCCCTCTATCCACTGGTCCTAGGTTGTCTTTTTGAGCGAGTATTATAAATATATACATAAATACATGTATGTAAATGATACCCTTTTGGCATTTTTAAAAACTTTCTTCCTATCATCCCTGCTATTAAAAACATACTAATCTTTAGTGTTTTATGCTCCAATTTCCGCTGCACACACACACCAATACATGCCTTTATTTACACATGTGTGTTCCCTTTCCAATCTAAGCAGTCAGGGAGTCTACAACTATTCACTGGGATTTGTTCAATTTGGAAGAATATCAAGCTTATAGTCAATTGAAGGGCTCTGCCTCTTGTCTCCTTCTCCAAGTTCTGCCTTTAAATTAAAAAAAGTTTCTCAAATAGATATACCATCTCTTTTTTGAGATGTGGCCTGGAACAAGCGTGTAAGGCTTACTTATTTCACTTTATGACATTCTTGATCTATTAATCAGTTACCTGGTGTTCATTTCTCTGCTACAACACTAATTACCAATATATAGTATAATATATATCATATGTTATATAACATATATCACATGTTATATTGATAATTATTAGATGATATAATATATATAAAATGTCTCTTAGTCGTAGGATTTTATTTCCCTTTCCAGATTGACCCCTGAGTCTCTTTTCTGGCAAAAACAATTGCTTTTGACTTAAGAAAAATTTGAAGCGTTAGCTGGGTCCCTTATACTGTTTAAGTTTGAAAGATGTGTTCCCAAATTGTGGCAGCAGGGATCCTATCAATGATTAAACAGAAATCCCCAAGTAAGCTAGGAATTTGCTTTAAGTTAAATATTCTTGTACTTAGTGGGAACATATGATGCTATGAATGTTTGCCTCCAGAAGAAGAACCTAACATCATCCTAAAGTAGTCCTGAAATTAACAAACAAAGAAACTTAATTCTATTAACCTGTAGACCTGAATAAGCAATAGAAAGTTAACACAGGGAGAAGAAACAGTGTATTGGCAGCAAAATTCAGGGCTACGCTAAAAACTCTAAAGGAAAAAAAATAAAATTGCAAGAAAAAATATATGGTCCAAAAATCTACACATTAAAGTTGAAACCACATTACTGCACTTACTTTAATTTGAAAATTTAAACCAATGATTACATATTTTATATTAAGAAATAATTTGTATTTTTGTAATGGCATTGTGATTACATTTTTAAAAGAGTTTCTTAACTTTTAGGAAATCATAAGTTAAATATTTCAGATAAAAAGATATGATTTCTGGGGATTGACTTCAAAATAATTTCCATTGGAGGGAGAATAGTGTGGTAGAGATGGAACAAGATTAAAAGTGATGAATTGACAATTGTTAAAGTTATTTGATGATATATGGGTAGTTCGCCTATATTATTCACTGTAATTTAAGTTGGTGTTTTCCTATTTTAAATTATATGTATGTAAGATGTTTTTAAAAGAATCTTTTTGGGTAAATATAAAAGCATACATGCATACACACCCACCACCCACCCACCCTCACACACACACATATACATAGGAATTCACACAAGAAACTGACTTTTTGATTTGAAATTCTAAAGTACACTATTTCTACTTCTAACGGATTCAGGCAATATTTGGAGAAAATTATTCTGAAACTGAAATGCAATACTAGACTTCTAGAACAAGTGCTGGAAAGTATAAAGTGTGAGTTATATAAGTCACTGTCTCTGACAAATTTGTAATATAATGAAGGGGGCAGATAAGCAGACATCCATAAAATAATGTGATCAGTGTTCTCATCAATGAAAATTAGTTATTTGATGGAAACCAAAGAAAAATCTTGTCCTATTCTGTCCAGTTGGATGGAGTATGAGATACTTGGAGGAAAAAGTGAACCAAGAGGACAACAAAGTGAATTGACACTCAATTTTGAAAATTTTGAATGAGGTGCCAACAATTTTTGAATTATATAGGGAAGTCTGAGTTCTCATATTAGCAAATCACCTTAAAATCTGAATAAGCAAATTCCCTTAAAAATAATGTTAAAACTCAAATTCTCTGGTGATTTTGGTGGGCGTGAATAGGAAAAGGAAGGATTTCATTACAGGAGGCTTGGTTGGAAGGCTATTCCAAATAAACAGACATGCATGCACAGAAACACACATAGAATATAAATGTATTATTACTAGATTTTTACTTTTGGCCTTGGTATAGTGCCAGACATAGTAACAGCTAAATAATGCATGTCTGCCAGAAATTGGAAAGATAAGATCAACATCACTCTGTTGAAACTTCTCTGTGGAGTAATGAATTTGAAACTGAGAATTTCGATTTGTATATTGCAGTCATCTTACTACTGAGATTTGACAAATATGTGTCTCAAGTACTTTTCTCCGTGATTAAAATAAGTATACATAGAAATACTCTATATGCTGTGAAATTGTTACTAATATTTTGCCAAATAAATCTCAATGTTCTTTTTTAAAACTAATAAGTAGTTTCATTTTGTAAGAAAAATTCACTTTAAGAAGAATTGTTAGTTATCCATATTAGTTGATTACAAGGTAAGTCCTGGAAGCACAGATATTCCAAATTTCAGTGGTCATGCAAGATGAAAGTTTATTTCTTTGTTAGGTAACAAGTCAGTGGTCAGCAGACATCCGGGGCTGGTAGGTGGCTCTGCCATCCTTTTTACATGGCAAATGTGAGACTCAACATGGTTGTTCTAGTTCTAGCATCTCCACATTAGTGAAAAGGGGTATGAAACTTGTGGAGTGATGCCTTGTTGTTTCAGAACAGGACCTGGAAGTGATGTATATATTTTTTAACTCATGTTGTCCCTCATCCTAAAATGCAAATAGTACTTATCATCTACCAGGCATAATTTTAAGCCTTTACGTGATTTTACAGATACAAGCAGGAAGTATGCAGCATGTGAGTGGCCATGACTAGTAGCAAAAAAAAAAAAAAAAAAGATAGGAAATGTACCTGTTAGTTTGGTAAACATCTGCTCATCTGAAATTCTTACTATAAAAGGAGAGAAGAATTAATATTGAGGAATCACTAGGAGTTCGCTACACGGACTAAAACAATTATATATAAAAAAACAAGTGAATAATGAGGTTGACAAAATGCCTTTTACAGTACTTAAATAAAAAATAGAGAACCTGATTCAGCCAAATTCAATGTCATGAGTTATTATAAAATAATCTTAAAGAATATTGCTCAAATGGTATTGTCAAATTTAAGACTATAAAAGAAAAATATCTCAGCTGAAATGAATGTAAATGTATATAAACTTTAAAATTAAAAAAACAATAGAAAGTCTTGCTTATAGTGTACATTCTAGGAACTAAACTGCAAAACTCCTTTGATTGACTATGTCTGTGGCTTCAAAGCAGATAGACTAAGAGAAGAAAAAGAGAGCTATCAAATTGCAAATAACTGCCAACTTTATGGCAGTGTCTCTGAGAGGTTCTTTCTTAATCAGCACCCCCTGTCCTGACATCGGGTGTACAAATTACTCGATATATTAAACCACTTCTGCCTTTTAGCTAAATAGATATGAAACACATAGAAATGGAAACAAAGACAGACTTTGAACTTTTGATACTTCATGTGAACCCCCAATTTAAATATACATTTCTCAGCTGTTAGTTCTCACTTCAGTTTCAGAACAATGTTTTGACCTAACTTTCCTACCAAATCCTGTTATATGAAGCAAGTAAGTGTATTCCCCTCGGGATCCTTGAAAATGACTTAATTTGACAAAGAAATAATCTCTCTTTCTCTCTCTCTCTTTTTNAGTAGAGCCGGGGATTAACCGAGTTAGACAGGATGGTCTCGATCTCCTGACCTCGTGATCCGCCCGTCTCGGCCTCCCAAAGTGCTGGGATTACAGGCTTGAGCCACCGCGCCCGGCCAGTTGTAATATTTTCATTTCAATTAAATCATTAATAATAAATTCTTATAACCAGCCTGAACTTCTTGAGAAACAACCATGTTTGCTTTCCTCCAAGACCTATCATCATAGTATCACACTCATAGTTGACACTCAATAAACATTTAGTAGAAAGTAACAGTGCATGTTGATGGGAATGTAAATTAGTACAACCACTATGGAGAATGCTTTGGATGTTTCTCAAAACTAAAATAGTGGTACCATATGATCCAGTAATCCCACTGCTTCGTATATACCCAAAAGAAAGGAAATCAGGATATCAAAGAGATACCTGCACTCCCATGTCTATTGCTGCACTATTCACAATAGCCAAGATTTAGAAGCAACCTAAGTGTCTATCAACAGATGAATGGATGAAGAAATGTGGTGTATATATACAGTGGAATATTATTCAGCCATAAAAGAATGAGATCCTGTCATCCGCAACAACATGGATGGAAGTGGAGGTCATTAAGTCAGCAGAAATAAGTCCAGAAAGACTAAGTTCATATTTCTCACTTATTTGTGTGAGTTTAAAATTTAGAACAATTGAACTCATAGAGAGAGAGGGTAGGAGGATTACTAGAGGCTGGGAAGGGCAGCGAGGGGGGTTAATGGGTACAAAAGGTGGTTAGAATGAATGAATAAGATCTATTTAATAGTATTTGAAAGCATATGACTATAGTCAATAATAATTTAATTGTACATTTAAAATAACTAAAAGTTTTTTTTAAAATTGAATTGTTTGTAACACAGGGATAAATGCTTGAGGTAATGGATATGTCATTACCCTGATGGGATTATTACATATTGTATGCCTGTATCAAAATATCTCATGTACCTCACAAATATATATACCATTATGTACCTATCAAAATTAAAAGTAAGTAAATAAATAAAAGAAATAGTGTAGAGAAGAAGAAAAAAATTAACACATAAAGAAAAGAGGCATGTAGTGAACATTTGAGTAGCAATCAGAAAATTTTACGCCAAATGCCAACATCAGTAAGATATTATATGTAGATGGTGTTTGAATCCAATTTAAAATTTGTTCTGGAAGAAGAGGCCAATCAGGCCATAAACCATATTTTAGTTTTAGTTTTGTTTTGTTTTTTTAACATTGTGACAGAATTGATGGTCTAGTGAGCCTTTAAAACACTTTTCACAGTAAAACTAGCTTTGGCTTTTCTTTCATTGTATACAGTTTTGATTTATTGAGCTGACTTCTACAGTTCTAAGTAGAAAACTTTATGAACAGAACTATTGCCTTTGGCATTTATATTCTCTTCTGGTAACAGGTGCTTTTATTTCATTGTAAAAGAACACACTTTTCCCTATAAATCAATACAGCATTTTTTCGTTCTTTGTTACCATCTCAGCTTCCGGATTTACTACATTCTATTAGGTTATACTGAGCACAGATGCCAAACATTTACAGTATTGGTGAATTAGTTCATAGCATTTTTTTCTTAATGAAGTAAATACAGTCCATATTCTGTTTTCAAACGGACAGTATAAGTAATCTCACATGACTTATCAAAGGCCTTGCATCTTTAACAAGTTTTCAATTTCATTTAAGAGAACCAGATTCTTTTAATATGCTTCTGCATTGACTTAAATTACTACATATCTTTGTGAAACTAATTTATTATTCTTATGAATAAATGAGAGAAATTAATTGAGTATGACATATCTAGTTTAATTGCTTTGGAGACATTCTATTCTAGATTAATTAAACCATGCTTAACATGTTGTAGTAGTAACTGTGAAATTCATGGAAAATTCCTTTATTCTTAGAAACATTAATACTTTGAGCTTTAATCAGTAGAAATCTTAACACCAAGTGATAGAACTGGGAAATAAAATCTCCAGCCTTATAAAGAGCTGTGCTCTTTTATTTTATAATAAAATCTGAGATGTATTGATGATAATATGATGTATGCCTCTGGGACTTATAAGGCACAATGATGCTTCATATAGCTTATTAGAAAGTATTACTTTAGCCAGGTGCAGTGGCTCATGCCTGTAATCCCAGCTACTGAGGAGGCTGAGGCAGGAGAATCGCTTGAACCCGGGAGGCGGAGGTTGCAGTGAGCCAAGATCATGTCATTGCACTCCAGCCTAGACAACAAAGCAAAATTCCGTCTCAAAATAAAATAAAATAAAATAAAAAAGTGTTGTTTTAACTTCTAAATAACATTATACTTGGAAAATGCAGTTATTAAAAGAAGAATATATACTTGAGAGAACCACTTTGATTTTACATTTACAATAAAGTGACCTAAAAAAGACTTTTGTAATGTAACACATGGTGTCACCATCAGTGACTCTCCCTACTGCTTCTCAATCATGTTCTCTTCATTGTCTGCCTAGAAAATAATGATAGTATCTATAGTGCACATATGGTAAACTGACAAAGCTACTGCTTGAAATGGAAGTGGAGGAGCTCTTTTGTTTCCCACGAAAACCATACTCAGCATGAATGGGATGTTCTACTCTCTAAAATATAAACTCAAGTTGAGTATAGCTATGTTTCAAGGCAATTCTACAAAAGGATTATAAGCAAATAATATTTGTTAAGTATATGCAAAGTATGCATCATTTTCACAGGTCATTTGACTTAGAGTTTCATTATGGTTTCTTTCTCTTGTTCTCTTAGAATTCACATTTTTTTCTATCACTGTCTAGGTCTTCTGATGTTCATTACTTTCCTTACTTTGTATTATCTCCAAGATTCTCATATTCCTTGAGCTCAGGCGCAGCATTTTGTTTCTATTAATGTAAACCTTGGCAAAATATTCTATGGCACACTGCCCTATGGTTTGTGAAGTTATATATATATTAGACTTATCAGACAGCTGAGATATATATAAAAAAGGAATAGATTTTAATGATCATGATCCATGACATGTACATGTGTCTATTTCTATTTGATCATCACTTACATACATATCAATTATCACTTAAATTTACTAAGGTTTTCCAATCGGTGGAATTCTTTAGCCACTACTAAAACTCACAGCCTTTAAATAGATTCAAAAGAAAGAGTAGAGACAGAAAAGGCATTGTATTAGTAAGATTTTAAGGTGATAAGTTTGTGAAATAAGTTTAACAGACATGATAATGTTATTGAGCTCAAATTTTTATATATATACTAATATACCACTAATTTAAAAATTCAAAATTTTTCTCAGGTACTTTATTTTACTTTAAGATAAAAAAATAAAAAAAAGAAACTATTAAGAAAGAAAACGTTCGGAACCAAACAAAAAAATAAAAAAACAGACCCAAACCACCAAAAGAAATCACCATTTAGCTAGGAAAATGGCGGACTAGCCCGGCCCCGCATTTTAAAACCCTTTCATACCACCAACCATCAAAATTGATTTGCCATAACAATTTAGTATACAGAATTCTAGAATCTAAGAGGATCAACTCAAACATTTATTCAAGTTAAATTACCATTTATATTTGCCTATATTATTTATAGAGAATATTTAATATTGTTAATATTCTGCAGAATTCAATGCATCTTTTACAATACACAACAAGGCATGCACACACGATATACATTCACACATAAATTTTAAAAAAGGTATTCTTCGTATAAAAATAATTATATGTATGACAGGGGAAGACAATGTACAGTGAATCATAGATCTTCATATGAGTATTCTTCAGAGTTGCTCTATAAAACTACGTAAAAAAATTCTCAATAACTTGTGAGTGCTCGTGGATAAATTCGAGCTATTCACATATGACTTTTACACAGAGCAAAAAAAAGAAGAGCATTTAATCTGACAACTTGGTGATTTTCCATGATTTTATATTAGAGTGAGTAAAACAAGGTCGGCAGTAAATGTGTATAAATATGATTTTTATATTATTAGTAAATATGAAAACATAGTCTATACAGATGTGGGTGTGATTTAAAAGATTAAAGTAGAATATGGAATGATATCATATATAAAAGGTTCCTAAACATCCTCGAACGAGGACCCCACCCCACAGCACGCCACAGAAAAAAATGCCCCCCGCTCCTCCACCCCCGTACCTCCACCGCCGACACAACCACACCGCCCCACACCGCGATTACCACGTGACGTGTCTCGACCATCGGGTTAAACCCAGGTGGAGGGAGGCCATCAACAATGAGGAGAAAACCTATAGAAAATAAACGGAAAACGAGGTATAAACTTTGAAAGACTCTAAAAAATCATAGAATTGAGATATAATTGTAAGACAAACCTACAGCTGGCAGAAAAATTAATTTGCTATAAAGCCTTATGGCAATAACAGGATGTAATAAAAATGTATGAAGAATTTTAAAAGACTGTAACGAAGATAAGACATAAGCAACTTCTTTTCAAAAATGGGGCAAAGAGCAAGCTATCAAGTAACTCATTTCATAATAAAGTAATACAAGATAGCAGATGAAAATAAGCGAATTTAAATATGACAAGATGATCCGCATCATAGAATGTGCCTATGGACCAGAATCGGTTTCCCCCCGAAAATTATATTGTCGAAATCCTAACTTACTGATGTTCTCGGTTTGGAGAAGGGTCTTAGGAAGTGCCTTTAGGCCGACTATTAAGTTAACTGAAGATCTAAGATGAGGATCTAATCTGACTAAAACTTGGTTTGCTAATAAGAAACAAATGTGTAAACAGAGAAACAAGACTAGTGGGACGCAATGAGAAGGGCGCTGTCTGCATGTGATGAATAAACTAGGAAGGTTAACCAAACTTTATCTCTACTGGCATTAAGTCATGGACTTTCAGCCTTCAGACTGTAGAAGTAATGTTGTTGGTTTTAAGCCGACCCGTCTATGTAACTTGTTAGGCAGACCTAGTAAAGACTAATACAGATATGGCATCAGGAAATTTAGATTAAAATATTTTGTTATAGAAGAGGGATACTACGTATAAGCTATTAAAAATGGTCAAGTGAAGATAACATCGATTTGCTTGTTGGAGGAGATGTGGCAGCAACTGGGAGTTCATCCCCCCTCCATTTTCATGGATGGAATGTGAATGGAATACGCACTCTTAACAGATCGTGTAGGCCCAGTCTTAATCTAATCTTCAAAACTACAACTCGTTGCCTTACATCTCCAGCAATTATACCTCATCTTGGGTATCCTCTCCTTAAATGGAGTTGATAGACGAGATGTCTAATACAACTGCACGATATATTGCTTATTAGCAGTTTTAGTTCTCATAATTTTTCTCGTATTTTTGAAGCAGCAAGATTTTCTTCAGTAGGTAAATGGATATAGTAAATTCTGTAGTTGATTCAAGACAATGAAATAGTAATTAGTGCTAGAAGAGAAATGAGCTAGTAAGCCATGAATAGCATGTGGACACTCAAATAGGCACTAGACGTCTTAACCTAGGTTACATACTGTATGGATATCCACTATACGGACATAGAAGGGAAATAGGCTAACAACTATGGAAGCACGTCATAAAAGATCTGTAGGGTTCCCAGGGTTTGGAGCGAGCGGGAAGGATGAATTAGGATAAGTGTGCAGGAGGAAGTGTGTAGGCAATGAAACATAATTGGTATGAATAACATATGATACGTTGGAACATGAGTCCATGCACAATGTTTGAAAATTAATTAAGGGATACGTGTTGTTAACCAAACACATAGAATAGCAGGATATGAGGAAGCAGAATAAGATGTAAAACAGCTGTAACCCTCTCCCCACGCACCCTCCCCTTGGGAGGCCCAGGCACCGCCCTAAGCGAGAATCACATGAGTCAGGACAAAAAAAAAGAGTTCGATAAAGACACAGGCTAGAGACACACATGAGCAAAATCTCGTCTCGAGCTAAGACACTACACACCAAAATTATTCAGGCATGATGTGCCTGTCCTGTAAATCCCACCCAAGTACATATGAGAACGACTAAAGGAAGAAGAAGAAATCCTCTTGACCCAGTCGGGCGGAAGGTTGCAGTGATCAGTAGACACACACATAGACACCCGCAGAACCTGAGAAAAGAGAAAAGACTTACTCGTACTAAAATAAATAAACTAATATTAAATAAATATCAAAAAATATAAATTTACATAGAATGTATTATATTTGAGTGGACCTAAGTGTCAAACTATGGACTTGGGGTAAAATGATTATAGATCCGTGACTGTAACAAATATACATCTAGTGCTGAGAAAGTGTTCTCCATGTTTAAGGGCTAGGGGTAATTTGAGATCTCTGGACTTTCTACTCAATTGTTGTGTGTGAACTCTAAGAAATTGCTCGTATAAAAATAGTGGTATTTTAAAAGAAAATGGGTATATTTTGAGGTAACTTACCTTCTCGCCTCGTTACCACTCAAAAAAAATGGATTTCTGTGCTTTTGTATGGGTACCAGAAGTTAAAATATTTCTGTACTGGTATCTGCTTCCGCTACAATTATTTTGTCTCGTGACCTGACCTACTCAGTTACCTTCCAATCTTCCGGCTGGCTTACATTAAGTGAATAAACCTATTTCTTAATCCCTCTCTCTCATCTTCGTTTTCGCTTCTATAGATATAGTACGAACGATATTATACATGTATGTTCTTTCGCGTTACACAACATCTTTCGCTCATATTAATTTTTTCCAGTAAAATTAAAACAAATAGTAATTGCTAGATTTAATATTCAGTCAGTGCTTTTAATGCAACAGATTTTGAAAAAAGATATAAAAAGGGATACGAGTAGAATAATAAATTGTGGGTTAAAATCTCTCTATTTTTCTAAATATTTATAGATTATTTTAAAAACAAACTTACAATATTTCATTTATTTTACATAAATAATAGATTAATAATCAAATTAAAGTGTGAATACCTTAATGTGTATTTTGTGAAAATAATCTGTTCACTCACCTAATTGTATGGTTTCTATTTATTCTTTTTTAAAACAATAAAAACAGGAAGTAATTCATACTAGAGAGTTCCTTCTTAAAATGCCTGTTAATTACATTCAGTTTTATATAGTTGAGTTTATTATTACATAGGAAAACGTGTAGCATGGTAAGTAGTGTAAAAGAGATATTAGTTGCTTCTAACTAGATCTGATAGAGAGATGATCTAATAGCAATGAGGTATTTAGAGAGACTGAGTCTGGGGCCCAATCTGAGGGTCACTGAAGACTGGGAGAATGTCAGGATCATTCATGTATTGTAATAGACATATTTTCTGTTTTTCCCGTGTGTGTGTGTGTGTGTGTGTGTGTGTGTGTGTGTATTTTATACGTGTATGTATATATGAGCAATAATTTTTGAAAAAATATAGGCTCTGTACCTAGTGGTTTTGGAACAAGTAGGCTTTTGTGGATTCTGGAAATCTAAGAAAAATTGAGAAAAATCAGACAAAGAAAGGAAGTAAGAGTAGAGAGGAAGCAAAATGTTTTATGGATGTTGGCACTTGGAAGGAGAAGGCTGTGTTGCATAGACCAGGTGTGCATTGTGCTCAAGATGAGCAGGTGGAGGATGATATCCTGGAAATCAGGTAACAGGTATAGGGACCAAGAAATAACCCAGGGAAAAAAAGGTGGGAGACCCAGGTCCATAAGGAGCAGGATATGCCTACTGGAAACACAAGCCAGAAAAAGATTGGGTCAAACACTATGCCTATGCTACCAGAAATAGTAACACTGGGAATTTTTGTTCCAGTGTTTCTTAGATACTGCTCTGTCTGCTTCTTTCGCATTTATCTGCTCTTTCTAGCCATCTATAGAATTTCTCTAGAATCCCAAATGGACTGGGAAGTCAGACCTGGCAGCTTCCATTCTTCTACCACAGTCCTAAATTCCCACCCTCCAAGAGATATCAGGAACAGAAAAACATGAAACCTGATGCTGCTTGTGCAAGTTCAGTTCTGATTTCCTGAATTTAGAGTGATACTGAAATGTTCCTGATGACCATGATGATGATGAATAAGAAAAGAACAAACAAGGCAAAATCTTAGTGTTGGAAGGCTACTTGAAGTTGAAATTGTTTATACAACTTCTGACTCTATTTATTACATCCTAAGAGACAGAATTTGGCTGAACAAGGTTTATGGAAAGTGTTAGTGAAGGAATATGCTATGGGGTAAATTCAGTTTCTGTCAATCAGGATGTGCTTCTATTTCACTTGGAATTTATTGCTTTAGCATTCTCCAGGTGTCTTAAAAGGATCATGTATTTTGGTTTTTGTTTTGTTCTGTTTTTATATAAAACAGGGACAACATATACAACAACCCTAAAGGACGTTATCAAGAATCTGTCAAAATTTAACTTATTTCAGGTTAGCTCAGATGAAATTTATGTTTTTTTATGGAGGCCAAGTCTATTTACATCCTCTATCCACTGGTCCTAGGTGTCTTTTTGAGAGTTATAAATATATACATAAATACATGTAAATGATACCCTTTTGCATATTTTAAACTTTCTTCCTATCATCCCTGCTATAAAACATACTAATCTTTAGTGTTTTTATGCTCCAATTCCGCTGCACACACACACATACATGCCTTTATTTACATGTGTGTCCCTTTCCAATCTAAGCATGTCAGAGTCTACCAACTATTCACTGGATTGTTCAATTGGAAGAATATCAAGCTTATAGTCAATTAAGGCTCTGCCTCTGTTCTCCTTCTCCAGTTCTGCCTTTAAATTAAAAAAAGTTTTTCTCAAATAGATATACCATCTCTTTTGAGATGTGCCTGAACAAGCTGTTGTAAGCCTTACCTTATTTCACTTTATGACATTCTTGATTCTATTAATCAGTTACCTGGTGTTTCATTCTCCTGCTACAACACTAATACCAATATATATGTATAATATATATCATATGTTATATAACATATATCACATGTTATATGATATATATTATATGATATAATATATATAAAATGTCTCTTAGTCGTAGATTTTATTTTCCCTTCCAGATTGACCCTGAGTCTCTTTTCTGGCAAAATCAATTTGCTTGACTTAAGAAAAATGAAGCGTAGCTGGGTCCCTTATACTGTTTAAGTTTGAAAGATGTGTTCCCAAATTGTGGCAGAGGGATCCTATCAATGATAACAGAATCCAAGTAGCTAGGAATTGCTTTTAAGTAAAATATTTCTTGTACTTTAGTGGAACATATGATGCTATGATGTGCCTCCAGAAAGAAGAACCTAACATCATCCTAAAGTAGTCCTGAAATTAACAAACAAAGAAACTTAATTCTTATTAAACCTGTAGACCTGAATAGCAATAGAAAGTTAACACAGGGAGAAGAAACAGTGTATTGCAGCAAAATTCAGCTAGCTAAAAACTCTAAAGGAAAAAAAATAAATTGCAAGAAAAAATATATGGTCCAAAATCTACACATTAAAAGTTGAAACACATTTACTGCACTTACTTTAATTTGAAAATTTAAACAATGATTACATATTTTATATTAAGAAATAATTTGTATTTTGGTAATGGCATTGTGATTACATTTTAAAAGAGTTCTTAACTTTTAGAAATCATAATTAAATATTTCAGATAAAAGATATGATTTCTGGGATTGACTTCAAAATAATTCATGAAGGGAGAATAGTGTGGGTAGAGATGGAACAAGATTAAAAGTGAATTGACAATTGTTAAAGTTATTTGATGAATATATGGTAGTTCGCTATATTATTCACTGTAATTTTAAGTTGGTGTTTCCTATTTTTCAGACGGTAAAATTAAACAGGACTTTAGTAAAATTTTGTTTCACTTTGTGTGTGTGTGTGAGTGCATGTTTGTGTATGTACTGAATAAAATGTATTTCTTTCTATAGGGAATAATCAAAGGGTTTTATAAAACTGTACTATATAAAAGTCAGAGGCCCCTCAGTATACTCAAGTTGCCCTCTTCTGATCTTAGCTGGTCCCTTTCCAGCCTGCAATGAAGGGTTGAATACTTCATATGTAAAATATCTGCTCTGGTAACCTGGCAAAAGGAAAGGACACTGTTTTCTCTCAGAAGAATCACAGACCCAGCCTCCATTGCAGCCCAGGAAAACTGCTGCAGGATTCTATACCTGGATAAAGAAACCATAATAAATAAAGCAGTAGTTTCTACCAACTTTCCCTTAAAATTCTTATGAAAAATAATCAAAGTAAAACAATTAATATCAAAAATTGAGTCTGTTAAAC
The DNA here is from genome assembly GCF_001698545.2 of Rhinopithecus bieti. Lineage (NCBI taxonomy): Eukaryota > Metazoa > Chordata > Mammalia > Primates > Cercopithecidae > Rhinopithecus > Rhinopithecus bieti. Next base: position 2,376,479 of record NW_016808467.1, on the reverse strand, counting down.
AATGTTATGGTAGAATCCAGGAAAGTTCTCCATTAACTATAAAGCAGATGGAGTTAAACAGAGAAAATCATATCTTAGCTTTTAGCTCTTGTTAAAGAAACTGCCTGATGGAAGGTAGAACTTTTCTTTGTAATTTGACCCATTTTTAAAGGAATTTGGTCTTAATCAGAAAACCTGGCAGCCATTTTCATGTTCTTTTTGAATGAGTCTTGACATTTTTTTTTAAAAGAAAGCCAGAGTAATTAACAATATTGACAGCTAACATTTAATAAACAAGTAATAAGTGCAATGGCCAGCACTTTATAAGCAATTAGTATTGTCCTCATTTTGTCAGCGAGGAAACTGGGCATAGGGAATTAGAGTAACTTGGCCAAAATCACATTGCTATTAAACTGACCCTTAGCTTGCATGTCAAATAACTACACTACACTACACTGCTAGTGAATATTACCTTGAAAATGATCAACTAGAGTGCTCAGAGTAAATTTCAGGAAAATATTTAATATTTTAAAAGAATTTCAAGAACTCTATGAAATATAATCTATTGGCTAAAATGTGTTTTAATCTTTTGAAAACCAAGGGTTTTATATAAAATATCTTCAATAAGCTAACAATCCTATGGAATCAAAACATTGTAAAGGGAGAATATCCGAGACAAAATGTCAATAGAATGAGATGAAAAAGGAAATGAGTAAGTGGAAGATGTATTTAAGAAAATCTAAAGGCAAAGGAAATAGAATTAAAGTATAAACCAACAGATATAAAAGCAAGACTTTTTGAGAAACCTAAAATGTAGAACAAATGTCAAGTAGATTTAAACAATAAGATAGGATTTGATAGATCTGCAGGGAAAAAAAAAAAAAAAAAAAGCAGAGATACCGGATATTCTTGAAGTACAGATAACATGGGAGCAAAAAAGCTTGAAACAATAGAAGAAATCTTTCTTTGGCTGACACCAAATTAACAAAAAAGGTAGGTCATATTTTAGGGGAAGCTGAAGTGTAAAAACCTTTAAGATAAATGTTGGCAAACACTTTTAATCACGAGCAATAAACGAAGTATTATTGGAGCATATTAGCGGGAAAGAACAGTTCTACTGGAAAGCAAAAGCTTTCATTTACTTATACTGTGCAACTTTATATGACAGAGGACACTATACTAGCATGCAGATAGTGCTGTGCAAAAAAAATTGTGAGCTGAAAATTTTATATCAAACATTTAATTTATGTATGATTATAAACACATATATCCTTAGCTATCCAAATCTGATTAAAAATATCACATATGTATTGTTTTAAAATTACTTTATTTAAAACATTTGTAATTTTCCAAGAAAAATTAGAGTGTAGGACCACTGAAGATCCTGTATTACCTCTTTAATAATTATAAATATATACACACATACGTATATAATGTCCATAAAATACATTAAAATATGAAACATTTATTTTAAACTCAGCATTTAATAGTATGTACATTGTAGTCAGGATATTATATTTCTATGCAGTTTTAAATCAATATGTTTGATTATATCATGTAAATACTCTATATTTCAAAAGAACATGGGAAAAAATGCCCCAAAATATCAAGAGTTTTTATCTGTATAGCAACCATATAGATATATCATTTTTAGATATTCTAAATATCCTGTTGGGAATTATTTATGTCATAAAATGAGGAATTAAAGTATATTGATAAATCATTAGAAAGTAAGTTATTTTTGTTCCACCCTCCTTCCAAAAGCCATAATTTAGAGGGCTGACCAATGGTCGCAGACACCTATTAACATAGTCCAAAAGAGTAAAAGATGAAAAGCCTTACTCCCTTGCTTTTAACCTCAGTTAATAATTAGTCATGAATTAGTACTGACTTTCCCTGAAATACTCCTTGGAAGAAGGTACAGAGGGGTGTGTGTGTATGTGTGTGTGTGTGCGCATGCGTGCATATCTCTTTTAGTGTTAAATTCTCTCTAGAATATAAATCTTATGAAGCAGGGATTTTGTTCTGTGATGAACAAATTCAGACATTTATATTTTGTTCATTGATGTCCAAATATTTAGAACAGTGTCTGATATATATTAGATATTGAATAAATATCTGTTGACTAAATAAAAATAATAAAGGGAAAATACTTCAAGAGTAATGGTGTTTAATTTTTTCAGTAGAATACTGTTTCAAATGAAATGTCTTATGGCTGTGACTCTAGTGAATTAAATATTTTTTAATAAGTTATAACATATAGCATTTATTTATTAATTTGTACATAGATTACTTACTATGAAAGCAGTTTAAGTACAAATTCAATGTATTTACGAATAGAAAGGAATATCTTTCATCAAATAAATTTTTCTGAGAAAGTTCATTTTGTAAAAAAGATTGAAAAAAACAAAAGCTAAACGAAGTTGCTGTAATTGACAGAGTTGTTGGAGAAGTAGAGGCCTACCTGCCCTGTTCTTTTCTTCCCCATGTGACCCTGTGGGGGATTCTAGAACACACTGAAACCAAGTTTGAAAGTCAGGGACACAGCTAAGACTATGGCATAATTGTTATTTAATTAATAACAATTAATTGGATACAGTTGTATCAGTCTGTTCTCACACTGCTATGAAGAAATACTTGGAACTGATTAATTCATAAAGAAAAGATGTTTAATTGGTTCACAGTTATGCAGGCTGTACAGCAGTGGGACCCACCTTTCTGACACCAGGGACAGGTTTTGTGGAAAACAGTTTTTCAGGGATTGGGATGGGGATGGTTCCCAGATGATTCGAGCACATTACATTTATTGTGTACTTTATTTCTATTATTACTACATTGCAATATATAACGAAATAATTATGCAATTCACCGTAACATAGAGTCAGAGGAATCCCTGAGCTTGTTTCCCTCCAACTGGATGGTCGCATCTGGGGGTGATAGAAGACAGTGAGAGATCATTAGGCATTAGATTCTCATAAAGAGTGTGAAACCTAGATCCTTTGCATGTGCAGTTCACAACAGGGTTCACGCTCCTATAAGAATCTAATGTTGCCGCTGATCTGACTGGAGGCAAGCTCAGGTGGTAATGTGAGCAATGGGGAGCAGCTGTAAATATAGATGAAGCTTTGCTTGCTGCTCACCTCCTGATGTGCGGCCCAGTTCCCGACAGGCCACAGACTGGTACCGGTACCGGGGTTTGGGGACTCCTGTTGTACAGGAAGCAAGGCTGGGAGGTCTCAGGGAACTCACAATAATGGCAGAAGGCAAGGCGGAAGAAGGCTCATCTTACATGGCTGGAGCAGAAAGAAGACAGAGTGAAGGGTGAGGTGATACACAGTTTTAAACAACCAGATCTTGTGAGAACTCACTCACTATGACCAGAACAGCAAGGGGAATCCACCCCATGATCCAATCACGTCCTAGGAAGCCCCTCCTCCAACACTGGGGATTACAATTAGATATGGGATTTGGGTAGGGATGTAAATTCAAACCATATTAACGGTGGTGCTGGAATTGTTGAAAGAAGGAGTTGAAATCTTTCCCAGGCTCAAGAGAAAAAAAGTGCAGTGATAGGTTAGTGATGCCAGGTAGGCATGGTATTTGGGAGGAGTATACATTTAAAAGAAAACATGGATTTTAATTTTGGTATTCAGCATGTTTGAGGTTTTATGTTTTAAAAAATAAACTAAACATTTTATAAAGTGAAATATGCATCAAATATTTATAAAAATCCTTTATGCAACCCAACTGATACTGCTGTTTCAGAAAACAGAGTTTAAAAATCATAGCAATGGCTGGGCGTGATGGCTCACACCTGTAATCAAAGTATTTTGAGAAGGCAGGAGGATCATTTTAGGTCAGGAGTTCGAGACTAGCCTGGCCAACACAGTGAAACCCTGTTTCTACTAAAAATACAAAACTTAGCTGGGTGTGGTGGCACGTGCCTGTAATCCCAGCTACTCAGAAGCTGAGGCAGAAGAATCACTTGAACCTGGGAGGCAGAGGTTGCAGTGAACCAAGATCCTTCCACTGCACTCCAACCTGGGCAACAGAGCAAGACTCTGTCTCAAAACAAAAAAGAAAACCATAGCACCTGACTAAATCTGGTCAAAATGATTCACTTTTGTATAAAGATAGTATTCAACCTTTTTCCTTAATGTTCAATTTATTCCAGTTCCCTCCTTTTAAAACATCTTAGAAGTCGTTAGTGATTGACATTATACTTAACACTCTTACCATCATAGGGATAGAGGTAGTTACATGTTTTTCTGTTTGTTTGTTTGTTTTTTTCCGGGGGGACGGAGTCTTGCTCCGTTGCCCAGCATGGAGTGCAGTGTGTGGCGGAATCTCGGCCCACTGCAAGCCCCACCTTGTCCGGAGCCATGAGGCCCGGAATTAGCCGACCTCTGTTGCTTGATCTCCGCAAAGTGGAGACAAGATGGCACATTTCAGGGTTCTTCATTATAAACTGTTCCCGCGCGCGCCTGAAGTTTTTCCGGCGCGCGCCTAAAGCTTTTCCCGCGCGCGCGCAAACTTTTTCCGCGCCCAGGAAGATATGCAGCCTACGGCGCAGGCGCGATCCCGCGCCCTGGACAATTACAAACCCACGGCGCATGCGTAATTGTAATTTGAGTAAACCCAGCCTCCTGTCACCGCCCTGGCCCAACCTCTTCCTCTGCCAGCCTATATGAGGCATTGTACCTCCACCATTAAACGAGACTTGATCAGGCAATTGTCTTGTCTTTATTTCTCGTGTTTTCTTGTCTCCTCCATTCCCACTCCCCCTTCCAGGGCCCGTTCGACTGTCCTGCGGGTCGGGACGCCACCTCCCGGGTTCACGCCATTCTCTTGCCTCAGCCTCTGGAGTAGCTGGGACTACAGGCGCCCGCCACCACGCCCGGCTATTTATTTTATTTTATTTTTTTGAATTTTTAGTAGAAACGGGGTTTCACCGTGTTAACCAGGATTGTCTGAATCTCCTGACCTCGTGATCCGCCCGCCTCGGCCTCCCAAAGTGCTGAGATTACAGGCGCGAGCCACTGCGCCGGGCCATTACATGTTCTTTACATCAACTAAAGAGAGTCTACGTATACTTTCACTATCAGGGCCTAATTAAAATCCCCAAACACAGCAAGTAGAAGCATATTATTCCAGCTTCCCTAAAACATATTATAAGGAGCCTGCTTCCCCTTTGCCTCCTGCCATGATTATAAATTATCATTAAGGTAGCTCATGCTCTGTTCTCTTAAAAAGGAAAAGAAAAAAGTCCTAAAAAAGAAAGATTTGAATTTCGGAAAAAGACACAGATCAGACTGTGGAATATAAGCTTCTAAACAGAATATACTAATATTAGTATCTATTTCATTAGATTCAATTGTTAAATAATTTCTTATTCTAAGTGTCAGTTGGGTGCTTTGCCCCATTGGGAGAACTGAAATTGTTGGCTATTGCCTTTTACAGACACAGCTGTTCTCTTTGCCCTCCATTCATTTCCAGGAGCACTAACTCTTCAGGTTTTTTTTCATGCTTTTGCTTATTTGTTTATGTTCTGTGTTGTTGTGTTCACTTGGCCTAGCTTTATATTCCTCAGGCTGCCTGGTTCAAAAATTCTCCTACAATTAGGAATTTTAAATGAAAATATTCCTCAACCCAGGTGAATCTTCAATCCTGATGGTATTCGAATTACTAATGTAATCTAGGTAACAATGAAATCATATAACTGCAACTGCCTAAAGTCATATGATTGCGCTTTTTTGACCCTGAAGTACATTGTGGAACCTACTCAGGATACCTAAAAGAATTCGCCACTGGCATGTGGCAGGAAGAGTTTTAAAAAGCCTTTGTTAGTTAACCTTTCTCTTGGGCTAAGTTTACAAGCATCCTAGTTTATAGAAAGCAAATTATCTCATGTTTAAGGCTTTGGGCCCATTTTTTGTTATTGTTCTGGACACATGTCATATACCGGAAGTAAATAAATGGCAAGGAATTCGCAAGTGATATTCAAGAAAAAAATGATAAAATGTCTCAGATAACAAACTTTTATGCTTGTTAACATGTCAAAATTAGATTTGAATATGATACAATTTCTGATTTGAAAAAGATTCTTTTAATGTGCATTTAGTACCTCAAATTGGAGGTCACCTTGATAGCTTTTAAAATGTTATATAATAATTCATTAGCAAGTGATAATTCATAGATGTTTGAATAATTAAACAGTTTTATTGCCAAAGGATATCTTAATAAAGGAAGAAATGTCCATATCCTGAGGCCTCGCCTTTGAGCTAGGTGTCACAAATCTATGTTTTTTACAAATTCCCAAAGTGAACATTTCAAATGAAAGTTATGCACAAAGTTTGAGTAGAAACTTCAGACATAGAAAAGCCAAAGTAGACAAGATCTCTTTACTATTTCATAAGTAATACTAAATTCTAAATAACATTTTATAATTCTAAATATTAACAGTTTAGCCACAACTTTGCAAAATTACCCAAAAGATGAAGAGTGCCCCATTCAAAAAGGAAATATAATTTAGGATGCTCTGATCATGTAATTACCTCATTTAGCCTGCAAACCATTGTGTACAGTAGGGAGATACATCAAAATTCCAATGTCTATATATGTAGTCAATTGAGACATTGTATTAGTCAGGGTTCTCTAGAGGGACAGAGTAATGGAATATATATAAAGGGGAGTAATATTAACTCACACAATCACAAGGGCCCACAGTAGGCTGTCTGCAAACTGAGGAGCAAGAAGAGCCAGTCCGAGTCCCAGAACTGAAGAACTTAGAGACTTATGTTTCAGGGCAGGAAGCATCCAGCACAGGAGAAAGATGTAGACTTGGAGGCTGGGGCAGTCTCACTTTTCACATTTTTCTGCCTGCTTATATTCTAGCCACACTGGCAGCTGATTAGATTGTGTCCTCCCAGATTAAGGGTGGGTCTGCCTTTCCCAGTCCACTGACCCTCACAGACACACCAAGGATCAATACTTTGTGTCATTCAATCCAATCAAGTTGACAGTATTACCTATCACAGACATTAATAACTTCCCCTTGTGCAGTTGCCAAGTTACTGAACTCTTATCAGATCTGGGCCTATCCAATTCCAGAGTACATTCTACATTTTTCTTTTGTAGAAGCCAAAACAAAACGTGAAAATATATTAATTTTCAGTATGCTTTTACTTGTGATAGTATCAAAAATAACCAGGACTAGCTACAGTGCTACATGGAGAAACAGGGGCTTTGGATAAGAAAATCCATCTTTGCACTCTTGTTGTCATTTTCTAGCTATGTACTTTTTCATTGATTCCACAAATATTTATGTAGCACCTACTATGTACCTGACACTTTTCCAAATGGTAAAGATACATCAAAACAGAGCAAAACAGAAGACTTCAATAGGTATGCATTCCAGAAAGTTGGGGGTGGGAGATAGGGGTGAATGCTATCCGGGCCAAGAAAAGGGTAAATTCAGAGACTTTGAGGTTGGATGAAGCTCATCATTTCAGGGTCTGGAAACAGTATACTAGCTGGTAAAAATTATACTAGGCTGTGGCTGTCACTGACAGGAAATATTTAACTTTTTATTTGACATCTCAGTAGATGGCCAGTGGAAAGTCAGAACAACATAGTGATTAAGAGTTTGGCTTCTCGCATTCGGTGGATAGATTTGGTATTGACTGATATAGTTACTAGCTCTGTGTCATTTATCAAGTTATTTAACTTTTCCCTAAGTCTCAGATAATTCTTGTGTAATGTAAGGACAATAAAGTAATGGCCTCATAGAGGTGACATGAGTACAGAAGGGGATTAGCTGTATAAAAGTTCTATTTTTTGTTTTACATGTTCTGGCATGTGGTGAATGGTCATTGAATAACAAACTTAATAAAATATGTGCACACATCAAAAATTATGCAACATTTCTGAGAGAATTCAAGAAGATTCAAGTAAATGGAGAAAGATATATATCTGTTAATTAGAAGAATAAATACTGTTAAAATGTTAATTTTCTAAAATTTGATGTAAAGATTTAAGACAATCTCAGCAAGAATTTTTTTGAATGAAAATCAACAAGCTGATTTTAATATTTTAATATGAAAATCCAAAGGACTGGGAATAACCAAAACTGTTTTTTAAAGAGATTAAAGTTGGAGAATATACTCTACCTAATTACAAGACTTAGTATAAAGCTATCGTGAATGAGACAGTGTAGTTGTGAGTTAAAATTAGACTAGTGATCGAAGCAAAATAATAAAGCAACCAGAAATAGATCCACACATATATGGTCAACTGATTTTCATGAGGATGCCAAGGCACTTTGCTGGAGAAAGGCCTCTTTTTAGAAAGGATGCTGGAACAATTGAATATCTTTATGCAAAATTAAATTTGAAGGTTACTTCATACCTTAAAGAAAAACTAACTAAAATTGATGATAGATCCAAAAGTTATACCTAAAATTAGAAAACTTTTAGAAGAAGACAGAAGAAAAATCTTTGTAATCTTGGGTTCTGGATAGATTTCTTGGCTAGGACCCCAAAATTATATAATATCCTGAAATAAATTGGTAAATTGGACCTCATAAATATTAAAGCATAATTTTTTTTTACTTTTTATAGAGATAGGTCTTGCTCTGTTGCCCAGACTTCTCCCACAGTCTGGGCCTCAAGTGATTCTCCTGTCTTGGCCTCCCAAAATCTTTTGCTCTTCCAGAAATGCTGTTAAGAAAATGAACAGGCAAATCACAGACGAGGCAAGAAGTATATCTGACCTAAAAATTTGATTCAAAATCTATGCAACATTTTTACAATTTGAGACATGAGACAACTTGATAAAGAGATGGTATAAGATTGGCATCAAAAAGGCTGGAGGGACATTTTAGGACAAGAGAAATGCTCTATATTATGATCGCAATGATGGTTTCACCACACCTGTATATATCAGTCAAAATTATTAAAATTATATGTTTAAAGTGCTAACTATTGATATATTTATATTTTAACTTTAAACTGTTAAGCAGAAACAACAACAATATTTTCCATGGGTTGTTATTGTTGACACTGAGTAGTGACTGGCACGTGGAAATTCACCATATTAGTTTTTCTGTAAGTTTCTGTATTAAAAAGTCAAAGATTATATGTTGTTAAGTGGCATCTAGGAAAGTTACATGATTCTGCCAGAATGTATAACATTACAAATCCAACTTAAACTAATGGGCGTGGTGCTTAAGAAATACTATGTGATGAATTAATTGGAGTTAACTAAATGAAAAGACATGCTGGGGTGTTGGAGGAGAAATGATCTCAGCACGAGGCATAGATTTTTAGCAAGATTAAGACTGGAATAATTGAGGGACACTTACAAGACTTGTATGGTTAAAGTTCCTAAAGTAAATTTTGTTATAAAGTCTCAAATAGATTTTATTATTGAAAGAGTCAAGGAATAAATTTCAGGTGACATTTCATGATACAAAGAGAGGAGAGGAAGCCAGTCTGCTTAGTCTGAAGAGGACATAAAATCAGTGTCCTCAGCCTTTTTGACTTTAAATCTGATAGAATATTAAAAAAAAAAAAAAAAAAAAAAAAAAAAAAAAAAAAAAACAAATAAAAAAAAAAAAAAAAAAAAAAAAAAAAAAAAAAAAAAAAAAAAAAAAAACCTTTAAATTAAAAAAAAAAAAAAACAAGCAAAATCTAACAGAATCAAAGGATAATTCAAGAACTGAAAAATTCCAGGTTTAAATTACAAATAAAAGCATGCAAATATTGATGCATTTAGCTTCTCCCTAGGTAAAATGTGAAGTTGAAGTTAATTTTCAAGGAGGAGGATAGAAGTAGAGTTCATCAAAAGGGTCCTTTATTAAAAAGAGTGAAAACAATTTTCCAACTTCCTCATACTGGACTTTTGAAGAAATTTATTTTAAGGCAAACATCCAGCTACCAGTGAATCTTATAGGTTTAGGGAAAGAGGAAAGATGTCTACCCTCCACTCTATACTTAAGGCTTAAGACTGCACATTGAGGAAGAAAATCAAGACAGACCCTTATTAACTGGTTACAGTCACATTCTTCAGCAGGTGATCAGCAAGGACAGAGAAGAGGGCCAAGCCAGTGTTCCCTCTTTCCCCTCGTGTTAATACACCACCCAGTGCAATCAGGGACCTTTACTTTCTTTTTTTTTTTTTTTTAGGGAACTTTACTTTCTAATAGACTTCAGTCTCCATCCCCTAGTTGGTTGGACACCTAGGGAAATTATCCAAAATTATGTATATTTTGGTCTATTTTCCTTTTGTATCTCTAGTGCCTAGATGAGTACCTGGTATATATCAGGTACCAATAAATATTTGATGGATACATGAATAAAATCCTTAACCTGAAATTATTAAACTTACTAGTGTACAGAAGACACTGAATCACGTTTCTCCCCTCCTTATAATCTCTTATCTTCTCAGTAGAATTCGTTCTTATTCTAAACCACTACTGACATGAATCTACTTAACAAAGCTCCATTTGAATTATTTTATTCATTCTTGAAGGAAAGCCGCTCAAATCTCCGCTCCCTATGCATTGCTATAGTTTACTCATGTGCGTGTTTCCACAACACTGCACTATGGATTTTTCTAAAAAAAAGCTAATGTACTTTCAACTGAAATATTTCCAGCCCATACATAGCAATTAATAGATATTAGTTTCAGTATAGCAAAGGCAGTTTCTAGCATCAATCATCTGACTTAGTTAAAAAGTTATAAAATACATAAAAATGGTAACGTTTTCATTTTCTTTGAACATCACGTATGTTTTAGTATAGTTTCATATGACAGGGCTGACAGAAAAATGTTAGAGGATTGAATACCTTTGAGCACTATATAAAAATGTCAGTCTGAGAGGAAAGTATTATAGACCCTTTCCAAATGAAAATGGGTTGTGATTTAGGGAAATATCCAGTTTTTATTATTTTTTGGCATCAGAGGCTGATGTAATAACTGCTATAAACTACAGAGAGTCGAGACAACTGACTTGGTGTTGGAGCCAGCAGTCATTACTCAGTATCATGTCATCTAAATCCTTGGGACTATGAAAGCCAGAGGCTTTTCCCTATTGTCCAGGGAAGTCTGTGTGGGGTCTGGAAATTGCCCACTTTTCTATAAGCCTTTACCGTCCTCCCTTTTTCTTCCCTCCAGGCAACCCTCGTGCTATTTTTTTTTAACGTTGTGTTTTCCTGCCTTTAGCCTCACTCTCTGCCCCACTGTCTCTTCTCTTGTCACGTAGGACTTTACACAGAGGATCCACAGACTGTTATTTTCTGTAAAAAGATAAAGCACAGGAGGTCTGGAGAATAAACAAAGTCATTTTTGAGAGGTCTTTTAATTCGCTTATATTCATTTCACTTGATAAAAGGAACTCCCACCCTTTGCTTCTGGAATAAGTCTTTCATCCTTTATCTCTGAATTCTCTAAAGTCAGATAAACTATATATACCATTGCAGTACATTTCATTTCCTTCCTTTAATTTCCTCAGCACTATTTTTTTTTTAAAGATTTGACATTGGTCAGTACGCTTTAAAAAATGATTAAAAACAACATTATAATTGTATATCTACTCACAGAGCATCTTACACGATGTGATTTCTTACTACTCTATTTTCCATGAAAGGGCTAATATAGAATCCGCCCTCTGGCTCACGGGTCTGCTGCTGTAAGGACGCTGCTGTGTTTGTGGTTGTGGCTGTGACTCCAGTAGTCAGAATGTGCATTTGATCTATGCAAGATTCTGGGTAGGCTTTATCCATAGGGAGACCAAGCAATTGGATCTTAGCCTTCTAGAAGCCGTTTCATAAATCCAATAATTCAAGTTTTTAAAACATAAAACACAACTTTCACTTAATTAGAATTCTCTAAATCCTAGAATTCTTAAAGAATGTCATATGTGATGGGGCTCTCCAGTGCTAAACATACAGTGGCCGTGGTGTGTGGGTGAATATTTAACAACTGACTCTTGGGGGAGGGGAAGCCCCAGTTATAGTATTTGCTGATTTCTGTGGTGTAAATACTCCAATTATGGACAATTTTGAGCTACCTTGGAGACACTGATAAATGTGGAGTTGGGAATTAATGGGTGCAATTGGTTCTTGGGAATGTGCCTGAGCAGTTTCAGCACACTCTGTGAGACGAACAAAAGAATATATTCGAGTCGGGCTGTAAATACTAATTTGAAATCAGTACTTTAGAAAACATACATATCAAGTGTTATGTGTTTTTGCTACTACAAGAAAAGAACAAAACATTAACTGTGTTTCAGGGTGAAATGTTTTAAATCAAATAAACTAGAAAGAGAAGTAAGGGTTGAGGAAGCAACATTTCTGGTGCAGATTTAAACACAGTCCATGTAAGCAATACAAGTTTTTTTTTTTTTTTTTTTTTTTTTTTTTTTTTTTTTTTTTTTTTTTTTTTTTTTTTTTTTTTTTTTT
>NW_016808467.1:2361510-2362871 GCF_001698545.2 Rhinopithecus bieti | reverse complement strand
TTTTGGTATTTTCGTTTAATAGAAACAGGGTTTCACCATGTTGGTCAGGCTGGTCTCGAACTCCTGATCTCAAATGATCCACCCACCTCGGCCTCCCAAAGTGCTGGAATTATAGGCGAGAGCCACCGCACCCGACCTAAACAATATAACTTTTTCGTAGTTTCTATAACTCAACTTTTTTTTTTTCTCCTCCATTCTTTTGTGGTGCTGGTAATAATCCTCAATCAATTTGGAATCAATTCTTTTTCTCAACTTGCATATAATATTAGGGAGGCTTATGTCATAGTAAGACACTAGTAAGCAGTAAGCCATCCTTGTCAGTGCTACGTGTCCCCTTTGGCATCTGCGGAGATGGTTATAGAACACTGATAGTCATTGATCCATGCAGTAGATATGTCCTCTACTCCTAGCTATATGACTTCCAGGTCTTCTCAGTTATAACTCGCTATTTTCTTGACTGAGAGAACATGGTAGGGGATCTGTTTCTCCCACATCTTTCTGTTATAATAGTAACTAAGGCTGAACTTGTTTAGATACAGCATGTACACACTTCTGTCACAGAATGGTTCATTATCACCCTCTACTCTCAGTGACCTGCAACACACTATATATGTGCGTTGCTCTTCCCTGAAGTTTTCATCCAAGTACTGAAGAGCACACTTCTCCTTCCTTGAGGCCCACCTTTATCCACATAATCAAAATTTCTCTTCCAACGGTTTCTCAACCTCTACTACTATTAGCTTGGGTCGCCTGTCTTGTGTCCTAGATTGAACGATGGTACAAGCAAGCCTCAGTTTAATTCATTTTGCTTTATTTCAAATCGTTTTCTAGGTTGTGAGCATTTTGTTTTCCTTTAAAGGTTTAGCCTTCTGGAACTCTAGAGTTGGGGAGAGAGTCCTCCATTTTCTCCTTGATAGTTTTACTTTCCTCTTTAAGTAGCAGAGCACTAAATGGACTAGCATTTAAATTTAGGGGAAGGGATGAGTAGAGAAAGAAAATACCAGGGGAAAAACTTTCTTAATATGGCAGAAATAGCATACCATGCTGGATTAATTGGAGCATTAATTTTTTTGTATTTTTACTAACTGTCTCTGCTACAAATGTAGAAGAGCTAGTGGCCTAACTACAAATATGTTTTTCTTCATTATTAGATTCTGAGAAACATTGAAATTATAAACAAAATTAAAATTTGAAAGAACCCATGGGAAGAATATTTAAATTACTGAGGAAATCTAGGGGAGTTTAATACCACAGCAGCCAACAATATAATGAATTGAACTAATAAACTGTGATTCCCAGTGCGAACACCTAGAAAGATTGCATTTTTTTTTTTTTTTTTTTTTTTTTTTTTTTTTTTTTTT
>NW_016808467.1:2345318-2361458 GCF_001698545.2 Rhinopithecus bieti | reverse complement strand
GCCAGGATGGTCTCGATCTCCTGACCTCGTGATCCGCCCGTCTCGGCCTCCCAAAGTGCTGGGATTACAGGCTTGAGCCACCGCGCCCGGCCGAAAGATTGCATTTTTAACAAACACACAATCTCAGAAGTCCCTAGAAGCCAAAATTAAAAAGAAAACTTAAACTTGAAGTAATAATCTTGAAATAAGTTTGCAAGCCAAAATTAAAAAGAAAACTTAAACTTGAAGTAATAATCTTGAAATAAGTTTGCAATATGCTTTTGAATGACTAGAGTAGAGGCTGAAAGGGCATCAGAACAGAGATGAGATTTTAGAGTAGGGTCGGAGATAGTAATGCCTGCTGGAACCTGAAACACAGACTATGGCTTCCAGACACAAAAGTTAAAAAACAAAACAAAACAAAACAAAACTGGAACTGAGATGACTGCGTAAAGCTAGAAACTGCCACCATCCCAGAAGAATGAAATATAGATTTTATATATACATATGAATTATCAATCAATCAATCAATCAATATCAATCATCTATCTCTTTCGCAAAAATTCCAAACCCCTAGGGCCCCTTTGTGACATGTAGTATGAATTTGGAGTTAATATTATCTTTATACAGAAGAAATCTCTAAGCCAAGGAGTGAACAGAAATTTGAGACTGATGAAAAGACAACACAATATTCCTCTTAGGAAACAATTGTCTCTCCCTTGTCCTGTGTTATTTTTCCTTCATGCAATTCTTGCCACTTGACACAGTGTTTAATTTTGTATTTGTTTATCATATTTTCTTTTTTTTTTTTTTTTTGAGACGGAGTCTGGCTCTGTCGCCAGGGCTGGAGTGCAGTGGCCAGATCTGAGCTCACTGCAAGCTCCGCCTCCCGGGTTCCCGCCATTCTCCTGCCTCAGCCTCCTAGCTGGGACTACAGGCGCCCGCCACCTCGCCCGGCTAGATTTTTGTATTTTTTTGGTAGAGACGGGGTTTCACCGTGTTAGCCAGGATGGTCTCGATCTCCTGACCTCATGATCCGCCCGTCTCGGCCTCCCAAAGTGCTGGGATTACAGGCTTGAGCCACCGCGCCCGGCCTGTTTATCATATTTTCTGTCTCCTCAAATAACAATGTAATCTACTGGAAATCAGAAGCTTGTTTTATCCTCATCCTAGAGAAAAGGGCCTGGTACGCAGTAAATAGATGTCTATTAAGCTTTTGGCAGCCACAGTATGGTGACTGTGCACACTGCACAGGATTTTTATTCTGGTAATTGCAATAATAAAGAGATTTTAAATTCATTTCTTACGAGTCTCTTTTAAAAGGATTAACAGTTAATAAAAGCAGATATGGAAAGTAATTTTTAAAATGTTCTAAAATTACACATACGCACACACATTCACACACACGCATATTATTTGGATTAAAAGCATCATCCAATACGATGAGAGCATTATTATAAACCCTATTTGCTATGTCTTTGAGGTTATAGATGGAAAGATATGTAAATCACACAATGCAGTTATACATGAGGGGCTAAGAATGTGGGCTCTGGAATCATACTCTAGAGTTTCAATTGAACAAATGTTCATTAATACTTTTTAACACAAGCTAAGAGAGACAAAGTCGCAAGTGGGAGAGAATTGGAATACAGGGAGGAAGAGGAAAAGACAGAGATGCAAGACAGAGGGGAAAAGGAAAGGAGAAAGGGAAGAAGGCAGGAAGGGAGGAAGACAATGATAGAGAAGATGGAGGGAATGGAGGGAAGAGAGTCTTAACATCAAGGGGCAGCTGATTCCAATGTTCTCTGCCAATGGTCAGTGATTCTCCACAGCAGAGAAGATTTAACAGTTTGCTTCAAGTTTAGATTTTAAAAGTAAATGTCCTCAGTTTTAACGTCAGTTTTCCAATGACTCTTGTTTTTCCTTTGCCCTTTATGTTTTCCAATATGCTATCCTTTAGTAGTCTTCTAACCTTTCAGTCGTGGAGTTCCTGTTCAAGCTCTCCTTCATTTTAACAGTATATGTTTGTAGGGATGTGTGTGTTTGTGTGAGTCTACCTGATTCCCTGAATATAAGGAAATCAAAGAAAATTGAATGATAGATCTCTTCTCTTTATTAATGTAAACTCTTTTATTGTATGCATATTTTAATATGTTTAGTCTCAGGATAATTTCTTTGACCGGATATTTTATCTCCATGGATTTGAACTTTGAGAATAGAAAAGGTTTCTGAGCTTTGGACTTGGCACAAGATGCAAGATATGTGATATTTGAATAGAATTCTCAAATATTATAATTCATCAAATAGAACTCCATATAAAGTAAAATTATTTAAAAAACACTCAGAATATAGTGAAGAAATTCTAACAAAAGAATACTTTGTGATATTATGCAGTGTTTAGTTTGAAATTGCTAAATATATATAGTATATGTACAAATATATATTTGATAGTATTATTGTTAAGTTTATACACTGATATCTTATTTAAATATTTAAAATCAGAAGGAACAAATGAAATATAAATAATAGATGAGAATAATGTTTTTACATTCTTCAAAATGCTAGCGCTTGTTATCAAGCAATGAATAAATAATTGGAAACAAAACTATCCATTTGAAATATTAATTTTTAGGAATTATCCTAAAATATATTCCATACTCACTTAAATATTTAACCTTGATACTACATCCTTAATGTGCAGAGCTTCCTCTAGCATTTTATAAATAGTTATTTATGCCACTATAATTGCAACATCAATAAATTTTTAATACTATCAATGTGTTATATTGCTTCATTTAAATATTTGTCATCTTGTATACAGTGGTAACCATTGACCTAGGTAAATAGATGAAGAAACAGTCAATGAGTGGTACTAGGCCATCTTTTAAAACAGAATTGTTACCATGCCCCTAAATAGTACCAGTATATTGAAGAGTTTTTCATAAATGCCCCCCAGCACCACGAGTTCACTTGGTATGTGACCTAGAAACTGAATATTTTGACAGTCTTTGAAGATAGAGAGGTGTGATCGTTTTCTAGACATGAAAGTAAAAGGGAGAGATTTTAAAGCTGTTATATAATAACTGTATTTTATAAGTATTTGTAGAGTTTTTTCCCAATTTGTGGAAAGGCTATTTTTTTTTCTCGTTTTGTTTTCCAAAATTTAATACCTTTGTTAATTGGAATGACTACATATATTAAACTAGTTTTCTGACTTATTAGGTTCCACAAAGGCTGATTTGTAAGAGTGAATCTTCTCAAACAACAGAAGGGTTTTTGGAGTTTCTTTTTGTATAGGAATTTGGAACTTGCCTCAGGACATCCACTCACTCACTCAATAATTCATTGAGTAGATATTTATCTCCCATCATGTTATCTGATAGGCCAAGGGATACTATTTAAGAATTCAAAGATGGCTCCTAACTTTATGAAGACAGTAGTGATAGACAGACATATTATATGCTCATTTTGTTCCTGTGTGTTTTAATATGGATGCATAGAATACTTATTCAGATATGTAAGTTTAACTTTTTCTAGCCACATTTTTTTAATTTTATTTTAATTTCTGGGGTACATGTGAAGAATGTGCAAGTTTGTTACATAGGTAAACATGTGCCATGGTGGTTTGCGGCACCTCTCAACCCATCACCTAGGTATTAAGCCCAGCATGCATTAACAATTTTTCCTGATTCTCTCCTTCCCTCCACATCCTGCCAACAGGCCCCAGTTTGTGTTGTTCTCCTCCCTGTGTCCATGTATTCTCATTGTTCAGCTCCCACTTGTAAATGAGAACATGAAATACGCAGTGTTTGGTTTTCTGTTCCTGCATTAGTTTGCTGAGGATAATGGCCTCCAGCCCCATCCATGTCCCTGAAAAAGACATTATCTTATTCTTGTATAGTATTCCATGGTGTATATATGCCACATTTTCTTTATCCAATCTATCTTTGATGGACATTTGTGTTGATTCCATACCTTTGCTATTGTGACTAGTGCTGAAATGAATGTACATGTGCATGTGTCATTATAATAGAATGATTTATATTCATTTGGGTATGTATCCAGTAATGAGATTGCTGGGTCAAATGGTATTTCTGGTTCTAGGTCCTTGACGAATCTCCACCCTGTCTCTCACAATGGTTGAACTAATTTACATTCCCAACAGTGCAGCCTCACCAGCATCTGTTGTTTCTTGACTTTTTAATAATCGCCATTCTGACTGTCATGAGATGGTATTTCATTATGGTTTTGATTTGCATTTCTCTAATGATCCGTGATGTTAAGTTTTTTTTCATGTTTGTTGGTTGCATAAATATCTTCTTTTGAGAAATGTCTGTTCATGTCCTTTGCCCACTTGAACTCAGTTCTAACCACAGATCTTAAACAAAGATTAAGATCAGTAATGTCAATATATTTTGGAAAAGATTTCACAAGAAAAAAAAGTGGAATACATTTAGAGAAACAAATTATAATATTAGTCAAAATACACAACTTCAGAAATGCTGAAAAATGACAGACATTTCCAAAATAAAACCTAGTAATGCAAGAAATCAGAGGCAGACCGCAGAGGAATGCAGTAACCAGAAAAAATTTCCAAATTATTGATGCAAATATAACCTGAAATTGTCCCTCGACCTCTTACTTAGGAAACCAAACTTGGAGTAAGTGCTAGGCTGAAAATTTTACTTTTCTTTTCAGATGGGAAATGTAGATAAGAGATCTGAAAACTTCAGCTGTTCTTGAAAATTAGCTGGCCCGGGCTAAAGAATAGTTTATGTAAATTTTCTGAGTTTGCTCCACTAGATTCAAATACTTTAATCAAATTAAAATGACCTGCCAGAATTGGTGGAAAAGTACTTAGACAAGTCTTGAGAGGTAGTTTCTTCTGTTTTTTAGCAGATAAGACACCCGAGGGTTTTCATGGGAAAGTAGGGCACTTGGTCTTACACTATGAGGGTCTCATGGCTCTGAGGCTACACTTTACTGCTAGTAAGTGCCAGTGTTCCATAGTGTGGAGCACTGCTGCCATCTTCTCAAATGAAACCTTAGCTTCTTTCTAATGTGCCTAATATTGAGAACTATCCTACAACTACCCACCCCACTGCTTCCCATCCACTGCATGGAGGAGGAACCTCTTCCACGCAAAACCTCACAAATACCTGTCTCCTAGTCAGTTCTAGGAGCTTCCTTTAGAAACAGGTCTAGCAGCCGCTTTCAAGAAACTACTGTATCTCTCTCCCAATAGTCCAATTCTTTGTCAGGAGCCTAGGTCTTGGAAAATATAAACTTCAGCTCTCCCCACATGAAAATCTCCTCAGGCTTCCTGGAGCTAAGCCCTACTGGCTCTCTTTTAAAGGGGAAAGAGAAAAAAGTATCTCATTCTTTCTTATTTACAAAGCACAATTAAATCATCTCCTCAGAGAGTTATGGGCAGGCCACTTAGTTAACCTAATTTCTCCCTCTTAGGTAGCATTTTTTCTTTTTACAATAAAAGCTAACAATAAATAGTAAATTCTCAATACTTAGAGGCAAGTTGAAAGTTGTGTTATGACTTTGGAATATAGAAGTTAAAACACCAAAACAAAAGAGGGAAGAATAACAAAACAAGGAGCAAAATGACTTTTGAAATGTTTTAAGAAAATAAGACTATGGAATTCAATTTTCCAAGGACAGTTTTCTGAACAAAAGTTTACCAGAGATTATAATCCTTAAGGGCCATTTGTTGTTTGATTTCAATATCAGAGTGTTGCTGCTGTTTCACGCCAATGCCACGTGATTGTACTGATTGTACTGAGAAAGATATGTAGTAGGTCGCTACGAAAGTGATCAGTAGCTTAAGTGTAGAATATTTCTCAATAGATTTAGAATTGTTACTTTTCATCTAAAAGGAAACCTGTTGCAATCCAAAGAGGTCACAATCGAAAGACCAGATTATTCAGTTTTACGTATTGTTTTGTTTCCTTAGGAAATTGTAAATAATAATTATGTTGACCATATTGTTTTGATCAATTGAGGTGTTTTTTTTTTTAGAACAGAAAAGTGTCAAGTAGAAAATGTTCCATTTCTTTTTTTTATTGCTGTTACAAAATCACTCAACCAAATCAAGCACTTGAAAAAATGGCACTCTTTTTATGTGAACCAAAACTTCTTCACATACCCAGAAACAAATGCTAAATTCCATTTTAATCAGGTCAGATCAGTTTACTTGGATGGATTACTATCAGAGTGATCTTTGAGGGTACTAATAATTTGATTCTGTTATTAAATTTGTAGGGTTGTTTCCCTGTATTTCATTGCTAAACTTTACACATATTTGTGTTATGATCTTATAAATCACAGAACAATCACAGTTTAAAAGAAGAAACCAATAAAAAAGCAAAATAAGTGCTACTTCATCTATATAATATTTTATTTTCTATGCTTAAACCAAAAGAATCCAAGAATGAATGACTCCCAAAGGAAACTGGTTGACCAATATGTTTTGAATTTTGGGGTGAAGATCTTCTCTGGATAAGTGTAGAGTTGGCTTCACAGATAGAGGATTCAGTTTTGTCTTTGCCTCTGATGGTGTTCCCAACATCTCATTTGTGAATCAGTTACATTTAATGATTCCTATTTCTATGATAATAATTCATGATTGAAGGTAAAGATAAAGAAGCTTATCTACATTTTATCTTCTCATATCATAACTTATGTTTTTACAACATGTTGATATATTGAGAAATATTTTAGGGATTAAATTTCTACATATTTGTATTAAAAGTTTAGTATATGTTTTTAAAATGACTTTAGATATTTACAGTTTAGAATTTAATCACCCATTAAAATATATTTAAAAGGTATTCATTATAAAGAGATGCCTTGTTAGAGTCTGCAAATTTAGAGATTGTGAAGGAATGTTATTGCAGGGTTCATGCTCCTATATACTGGGACATATGTCTTCATGGATTCAGCTGGAGCTGATGGCTACTTAGAGAAGCTGTTCTAGGGGATGTCTGGAAACTCTGGACACAAGAGCGTGGCTTCATAGCCCAAGGACGGCTGTGGCATGAAATTATCTAGAAGTCTACCCACTTCCCCACCTCCACGCAAGACTTACATCTCTGGAATGCTAATGAATTACCAAGAATAATTTGGAGCATCTGGAGGCAATAATCTGACATGGATGCTAATATTATTTTAAGAGACTTTGTTAATAATATCAACGTGGAAATTTCTTCAGGTGTTGTGGGCAGTAGCTGAGAAATTGGTACAAGAGAAGAAAAACATGATGGATATGCCTTGTGATAACTGTGGCAAAGATCCCCTTTGAGGATTCCCTTGGTGGACATTCTTTATATGGAAGCTTTGTAGAAGATACCATGGATAATCTATCACAATCAAGTCGATCCAGTGTATAAACTAGTTATCTATATTAATGTAAATATATTTGTTTCGACGTATGAGAAAGGCCCAATGATAGATACACACAGCCTACTTCTACGTGAATATGAGTTGATCTCTTATAGATAACTTCAGTTTTTAAATGAACTAGCAATTTTATTATTTTCACCAATTGTATATCTACAACCTCTATAATATGAATTGCTTTTCAATCAATTTATTTAGGATTTTGCAAGAGAGCTCAACATTAAATGGAGAACATTCTGATTCTATCACAAGCTTGGTTGGTTCAATGCTCAATTTAATTTAACCACCTGCTACACTGACCTTCCACTAGAATGTCACCTCCATGAGAGCAGCACCTGGTTTGTATTGTTCACCACTACCATATCTTTAGTGTAGAAGACAAAACTAGATACAGAGTAAACATGCAGTAAATATTTTTGGAAACGAAGGAATCGGTTTTCTCTGATCCTGATTGTTCTAAGATTTATTTCAGAATGAAGATGTTTATTTATTAATTAATGAAAGACAAGCCTTGTCTCTCAATTCTTTAGCCCCTCACTTACAAGATCTTGTCCTTCCTAATCCAGCTGATATGGTTTGGCTCTGTGTCCCCACCCAAATCTCATCCTGAATTGTACTCCCATAATTCCCATGTGTTGTGGGTGGGACCTGGTGTGAGATAATTTGAATCACGGGAGCAGTTTCCCCCATACTGTTCTCATGGTAGTGAATAAGTCTCAAGAGATCTGATGGTTTTATCAGGGATTTCCGCTTTTCATCTTCCTCATTTTTCTCTCGCCCCTGCCATGTAAGAAGTGTTTTTCGTGTCCTGCTATGATTCTGAGGCCTCCCCAACCATGTGGAACTGTAAGTCCAATTAAACCTCTTTTCTTCCCAATCTTGGGTATGTCTTTATCAGCAGTGCAAAAACAGACTAATACAGTAAATTGGTACCAGTAAAGTGGAGTGTTGCTGAAAAGATACTTGAAAATGTGGAAGCGACTTTGGCACTGGGTAACAAGCAGAGGTTGGAACAGTTTGGAGGACTCAGAAGAAGACAGGGAAATGTAGGAAAGTTTGGAACTTCCTAGAGACTTGTTAAATGTCTTTGACCAAAAGCCTGATAGTGATATGGACAATAAGGTCCAGGTTGAGGTGGTCTCAGATGGCGATGAGGAACTAGTTGCGACTGGAGCAAACGTAACTCCTGTTATGTTTTAGCAAAGAGACTGGTGACATTTTGCCCCTGCCCTAGAGATTTGTGGAACTTTGAACTTGAGAGAGATGATTCAAGGTATCTGGCAGGAGAAATTTCTAAGCAGCAAAGCACTCAAGAGGTGACTTGGGTGATGTTAAAGGCATTCAGTTTTATAAGGAAAGCAGAGGATAAAAGTTCAGAAATCTGCAGCCTGACAATGCAATAGAAAAGAAAATCTCGTTTTCTGAGGAGAAATTAATTGGCTGCAGGAATTTGCATAACTAACATGGAGCTGCATATTAATCCTCAAGACATTGGGGAAAATGTCTTCAGGACATGTCATAGGTCTTCATGGCAGCTCTTCCCATCACAGACCTAGAAACCTAGGAGGAAAAAGTGTTTTATTGGGCCAGGCCCAGGGTCCCCAGGCTGTGTGCAGCTAGGGTCTTGGTTCCCTGTGTCCACTCAAGCCACTCCAGCCATTGGTAAAGGGGGCCTAGGTACAGCTCAGTCCACGGTTTCAGAGGGTGCAATTCCCAAACCTTGGCAGCTTCCACGTGGTGTTGAGCCTGAGGGTGCACAGAATTCAAGAGTTTAGGTTTGGGAAACCCTGCCTAGATTTCGGAAGATGTATGGAAACACCTGGATGACCAGGCAGAAGTTTGCTGCAGAGGCAGAGCTCTCATGGAGAACCTCTGCTAGGGCAGTGCAGAAGGGAAATGTGGGGTTGAAGCCCCCACACAGAGTCCCTACTAGGGCACTGCTTAGTGGAGCTATGAGAAGAGGGTCACCTTCTTCCACACCCCAGAATGGTAGAACCACCGACAGCGTGAACCATGTGCCTGGAAAAGCTGCAGACACTCAGTGCCTGCCCATGAAAGCAGCCAGGAGGCGTCTATACCCTGCAAAGCCACAGGGGCGTAACCCCTTTGTTTTTGCCAATTTCTCCCGTTTGGAGTGGCTGTATTTACCCAATACCTGTACCTCCATTTTGTCTTGGAAGTAACTAGCCTGCTTTTGATTTTAGAGGGTCATAAGCGGAAAGGACTTGCCTTGTCTCAGATGAGACGTTGAACTGTGGACTTTCGAGTTAATGCTGAAATGAGTTAAGACCTCGGGGGACTGTTGGAAAGGCATGATTGGTTTTGAAATGTGAGGTCATGAGATTTAGAGGGACCAGGAGTGGAATGATATGGTTTGGCTGTGTCCCCACCCAAATCGCATCTTGAATTGTACTCCCGTAATTCCCATGTGTTGTGGAAGGGACCTGGTGGGAGATAATATGAATCCTAAGGGCAGTTTCCTCCATACTGTTCTCATGGTAGTGAATAAGTCTCACGAGATCTGATGGTTTTATCAGGGGTTTCCGCTTTTGCATCTTCCTCATTTTTCTCTTGCCCCTGGCGTGTAAGAAGTGCCTTTTGCCACCCACTATGATTCTGAGGCCTCCGCAGCCATGTAAGTCCAATTAAACCTCTTTCTTCCCAGTCTCAGGTATGTGTTTATCAGCTGCATGAAAACAGACTAATACACCAGGCACATAGGCCCATCATCATACCTTTTTACTACATCTTCCCTAAACCCTAAATATCTAGCATTTGCTCTTCATGTACTACTTCATAAACCTTCAAGTTTATTTCTTCCAACAATTTGTTAACCCAGTAGGGACTTCCCATTCAATGTTTCCACCATCTTTCCCTGTCTGTCCCTCACAAAAGGGGTGAATATGGGTATTATGTAAACACATTAGAATATTTGTAACTATCGCAATTGCAAAAATGACCCTGCCTCTTCATCTTTCCCATTGACTTTCACACTATATTTCTGGACTTAACCATGTTATTTCTTTTGGCTCATGGGAAGGTCACAATTATATTCAGAGATTTGAAGAAGTACTTGCCTGTTGCTTTTTAGACTCTTGCAATTCTGCTTTTTCTATAAGTTGTCTGGTCTCACCTTCTGGAGAAATGTAAGACAGAGATGGAGAAGAGCTAAGTTGTTCCAGCCAACTGCCAGCATAGTCCCAGATGTAAGAGTAAGTCTAGCTTTAACCAGAGGAACCACGCAGCCTAAATCACTGACCCACATATTCATGAACTAAATTAATATTTATTATTTTAAACATTAAATTAGGAGTGATTTTTAACATCCAGCTTAATTGTGGCATTAAAACCAATACTGCAAATATTTAAAAAAATACTAACCTTTATAAATGCCAAAAGATATACTGATTACACACTGCTAAGCTTTGAATGTTTGTGCCCTCCAAAACCCACATTGAAACATAATCTCTGATATGGCAATACCAAAAGGTGGGATCTTTAAGAGGAGCCTCGGTCATGAGGACTCTACCCTCATCAATAAAGTAATCTATACATAAATTAATAGATTAATGAGTTAATGAATTAATGGATTGTTCCAAGAGTTAGACTGGTGGCTTTCTTGGAAGAGGAAGAGGGACCTAAACTAGCACACTCAGCACACTCAGCCTCCTCACATGCAATGCCCAGCCTGGCTCGGGACCCTATAGAGAGTACCTACCAGTAAGAAGTCCCTCATAAGATGCACCCCCTTGATCTTGGACTTCTCAGGCTCTAGAACTATAAGAAATACTCTTTTTTTTTTTTAAATAAATTACCCAGATTCAGATATTCTGTTATAAACTACAGAAATGGACTAAGGCATACCCACATACACATACACACAGAGAAAGAAAGAGAAAATATGAAACAAACTACATAAAGGAAAATCTATGTGGATGTGTATAACATAAAAATATTAAATGACTGAGGCCAAAGTTATTCATATCAACAGTTGTACAGCAGCTTGTATTACCTATTGATAGAAAAAGAATTTCAAATTGCCTAACGAAGCAAAAGTCAGTATTCTGCTGTATTCACAAGACAGACCTAAAACAGATTAAGTGGTGACCAGCTGTGCAATATATTTCTCTCTTTATTGTTCCAAGCAAGCATACGAATGTCTCTAAGAAGTCCTGATAAACAAATAGACAAATAAAACCTCTCAAATATTGTATAATCCAGAAATTCCCATATTTATTTGCCCACTCCTCCCTGCACACATACACTTGTTTTTTTGGCCCCTATGATCATCTAAATCTAGTGGTTAGAATACTCTTTGGGAAGTCCTTTCCTGGATTTATCATCCAATTCATATGTGCTTTTGTTCCCAACATCCCTTCTGCTTGTTACCTGGATTCTGCCAGCTATTTGTCTCTCTTGATTTGTAGTTCAGTCTATGATCATCCAAGTTCTGCTACAACAGGCTTTTCTCTGATTCCTTTATCAGGCAATATTTTCAAATATCCTACTTTATTCTCTTGTTTTTATTTTGCGATCAGTGAATATTCCAGTTGGATTAACTTTTCATAATGTTCCAGTTCTGAAGTTTTGTGTTTTTCTAATTTTATGAAAAAGTGTTACTTCATAGGAGCAAAATGATGCTGCAGGGAGTGCTCCCTGAAAATAATTATTTCTAAGGGAGAACTGGAAGAATTCTTTTAATAGCACAAAAAGTAGGCTACTACAACTAGATTTACAACTCAAGTAATTGTGGGTATGCCCCTCACCAAATTGTCTTGGGAAATTATTTTTAAAATAGGAGTAGGAAAGCTGGTACTATGTCATTCAAGAAGCTGGAATAACACTTTGATGACTTTATAGCTTCAGCTCAAACATGCAGATGCCTGGATCACAATGTTTGAATGTCCACAGTCACAGCAACCATGGTGATCCTTTCATAGTTTAAGGGTGATTGCTGTTCTGCAAACTGAACCAACTTGGATATTTCAGTTAGGTCCTTTTTTTTTTCTTTTCGACACTTGGTGGAAAGATTTAATAAGAGGAGAATATGGATAGAGTGGACATATTTTCCTAAATTATAAAAGGTGAGCACACTGTTTCTAAAAAAATTTTAATGTAAAAAATGGGGAAAATATGATGGTTCCACAAAATTGAACCATTCATTTACACTTTATTTGCTGCCCTGTATTAGTATTCACATTTTTGTATATGGTTTTGCACTTTCCTAACTAAACTGTAATAATCTGAGAACAAGAATCACATTTGATATGGCTTTGCATCCACCAAATGGTCCAAAGCAGAGTACAATAAATTTTAAAACCAGTAATTAATGACTAAAAGAATGAAGATGAGTTTTCAAAAATAAAGACAAATCAACTGAGTTAATATGCACGTAAGGGTCAGAGAATCATAAGACAATTATTAGGCAAAAGTTATACCAAGAAGTATATGAACAAGAGCCTAAAAGACATGAAAGTGATTAAAAAGGTATAAAAGGGGGATGCCTTTGGATCTGAACCGAAGAGAAACAATGGTATTTTCAATGAAAGTCACGCAAGTGAAGAGAAGTATAAAATGTATGTTTAGGGTCAGGATGATGTGAGAAGGAGAAAATACACAATTGTTCAAGAATATTTATCAAAAAAAGAGGAAAAGTACTATAAAGGATAATAAAACGAGGTTACTGAGAAGCCTATAAAAATGAACTGTGTCAACAGTTGAATATTTGGTGTTATTTATAATAAAAGAAGAATAAACTGATAAGAAGTTGAAGTTTTCTTAAGAACTAGCTTGATTATTAGAGATTATGAAGGTAATTCAGAGTTTATTGAAGTTTAAATTTAGTGGCTGATGGTCTACCTTTTTCTGAGACATGGTAAGAAGAAAGGTATATTTAGAATAAAACTCTGAGTTCTTGGTCATTATAGTAAACTTTAGTCTACAAACGATGTTGACAAGCCCATTGTAGTTAGGTAATTGAAACCAGCCATTCCCACAAATTCTTTCCTTGTTATCCCATTATGCAATTGGCTTTTTCCTTAATTGAGCCGGAAATTAGAGTCATTTCTTCAAGTTAAACAAGAAAACTGAAGGCATAATTTCCAAGGACACAATTCTAAGTTTGTGACTTCCCTTCAAAAGTATTTATGCAAAATATTATGTGTTTGTTAACTTTTATATATAAATTATACTCTTCTTTTTCTAAGATAATTTATTTTGGATAAAGTTGATGTGGAAATCCAGAATGAAATTAGAATGAGAAAAGGTAGGAGTTGAAATATTTGAGTTGTTGATAAATAAAGCTTGGTGGAGCCACAGACTAGACTCAAACATAAAATTATGATAGAAGAAGGAGTCCATATGGGATTTAGTGAAAATCATATTGACTACCTTATATCTATTTAATTGTACACTGATGTAGCACATTCCACAGGCTGAGAATGATGCTGGGAAAGCATTTTCCTTACCATCTGATTGCAGATCTTCTGTGACACCACAGCATTTTCATACTCAATCTGAAGTGAGTATATGATCATTTTTGTCTTTTTTAAAGTTGTATACTTGTGTCAGGATGGAGGTAGAAATTCTACAAGAAATTTTAGGAATGGATGCAAAAGGAAACAAAACAAAAAAATAAAAATATCATTTAAAAATAATACAGGACTCCATACTCTGGTACTGATTGCATTTTTTTTAATTCACGATTTTATTTTTTGTACGTATTATTATATCATCCCAGTATTAAGCTCAGTACCCAATAGTTATCTTTTCTGCTTCTCTCCCTCTTCCCAACCTCCCCTGTCAAGTATACCCCAGGTCTGTTGTTTCCTTCTTTGCGTTCATAAGTTTTCATCATTTAGCCCCCATTTACAAGGGACAATTTGCTGTATTTGGTTTTCTGCTCCTGCATTAGTTTCCTAAGGATGACAGCCTCCAGCTCCATCCATGTTCCTGCAAAAGACATGATCTTGTTCTATTTTATGGCTACATAGTATCCATGGTGTATATATACCAAATTTACTTTATTCAGTTCGTCACTGATGGACATTTAGGTTGATTCCATGTCTTTGCTATTGTGAAGAGTGCTGCAATGAATGTTCGCTTGCATGTATTTTTATAGTAGAAAGCTTTATATTCCTCTGGGTATATACCCAGGAATGGGATTGCTGGATCGAATGGCAGTTCTACTTTTAGCTCTTTTAGAAACTGCGTATTTCCTAGGCAGTATATTAGTAGGATAATCTTACTATACTCATTACTAGCCATTGCCTGAGGTATTAAATACAATTTTGGTTATTTAGCATCTATAGTGTGAATTACCAAACTCATTAACATTTCTGATTAAAATGTAAAGTTTTAAAGGAACACTTGCTGTATAAACTGACTAATTAGTCTATAGATAGTTTATAGAATATAGCAGTTGGAAAAACCATTTACTTAGAAATGTATGCTTGTTGTAATTAAATATAGGACATCCATAAGAGTTTAATAATAATTTTGAATTTTTATTTTCTTTTCATCACTAATTATTTAAACCTCTAGTTATAAAACAAATTTAAAACAAATTATTAAGTAACTATAATCCTTAGAACAATAAGAGCAATGGTAGCAGGAACTCACTCTAAATAACTATTGCAAATAGATAAGTTATTTAGCTTTAGCATGGCATTGACTAAAATTTAAGATATATTATAGGTACATGCTTTTCTAAAATTTCTAATATGTGATAATTGCATTTGAAATGTATCACTTGATCCAAGGATTACTATTTAATCCAACTTAAATGAAACAGAGATTTACAAACTAGAGATATGAATAGACAAGTGGATTTCTAATTTTCCTCATCTCCATCTTCTAACCATCTCCACTGTGGGCCTTAGTCTCAGTCTCAGCACCTTTACCATCAGCCTCACTAACTGTACCTACTCCCACAGCCGTAGTGTAGCAGGTCAGCATCTCTAGCTTTAACCTGAGCCTTGGCATGCTATCATTTTCATTTAAAAAATGACCACAAATATAAGGAAGCTGTGGTGTTGTGGAACTCAGCATTAACAGAAGTCTTCTCCAAGAAACAATTGTATTACATTATTGAGAAATATTATCTTCAGTTGAAAAGGGGTGCCCTGGTTTCAGTGGGAAAGTTGAGACATGACTACTCAAAGAGAAATTAAACAAGCAGTAGGATGGCATCCTATCCTTGAAGCAGCCAAGATGTAGCAGAAGAAAGACACACCCACTCAACGTTTATGTCGTGATATATAAAGTATACAAATATCTTAAATACAACTATACAAATACCTTAAACGATTCCAGAGAATCAGAAGCTGGAGTGACATTGAGCTATCGAATTAAAGGCCACAGTGCACATCTACAATTCTACATCAGTGGTCAAGTCAATGCTCCTGATATCCCTGATACCACCATGACCACAACTGCACTTCAACCCCATGACGCTGGTGACATCACCAGCCACATGGGCTCATGCCTGTAATTCTAGCACTTTGGGAGGCCGAGGCGGGTGGATCACCTGAGGTTAGGAGTTCTAGATCTGCCTGAGTAACATGGTGAAACCCCATTTCTACTAAAAATACAAAAATTATCCAGGTGTGGTGGTGTACACCTGTAATTCCAGCTACTCAGGAGGCTGAGTCAGGAGAATTGCTTGAACCCCCGAGGTGGAGGTTGCAGTGAGCTGAGATGCCATCGCACTCCAGCCTGGGGGACAAGAGTGAGATTTTGTCTCAAAAAAAA
>NW_016808467.1:2310770-2343709 GCF_001698545.2 Rhinopithecus bieti | reverse complement strand
CTCCCACAGCCGTAGTGTAGCAGGTCAGCATCTCTAGCTTTAACCTGAGCCTTGGCATGCTATCATTTTCATTTAAAAAATGACCACAAATATAAGGAAGCTGTGGTGTTGTGGAACTCAGCATTAACAGAAGTCTTCTCCAAGAAACAATTGTATTACATTATTGAGAAATATTATCTTCAGTTGAAAAGGGGGTGCCCTGGTTTCAGTGGGAAAGTTGAGACATGACTACTCAAAGAGAAATTAAACAAGCAGTAGGATGGCATCCTATCCTTGAAGCAGCCAAGATGTAGCAGAAGAAAGACACACCCACTCAACGTTTATGTCGTGATATATAAAGTATACAAATATCTTAAATACAACTATACAAATACCTTAAACGATTCCAGAGAATCAGAAGCTGGAGTGACATTGAGCTATCGAATTAAAGGCCACAGTGCACATCTACAATTCTACATCAGTGGTCAAGTCAATGCTCCTGATATCCCTGATACCACCATGACCACAACTGCACTTCAACCCCATGACGCTGGTGACATCACCAGCCACATGGGCTCATGCCTGTAATTCTAGCACTTTGGGAGGCCGAGGCGGGTGGATCACCTGAGGTTAGGAGTTCTAGATCTGCCTGAGTAACATGGTGAAACCCCATTTCTACTAAAATACAAAATTATCCAGGTGTGGTGGTGTACACCTGTAATTCCAGCTACTCAGGAGGCTGAGTCAGGAGAATTGCTTGAACCCCGAGGTGGAGGTTGCAGTGAGCTGAGATGCCATCGCACTCCAGCCTGGGGACAAGAGTGAGATTTTTTCAAAAAAAAAAAAAAAAAAAAAAACCCACAAATAAAATGTCTAAAATTCATCTGATGATCTCCCTCCCAAGAACACAAATAAGTCATGTCACCACTTAACTTTTCGAAAAAAATAAGATGTCAATATATTTCTAAAGTGTTGTTCTCTTGGTCCAAATAACTGGAAATATCAATCTGTCCACTGCCCAGTTGTAGAACTTCATGTGCAAAAGGACACATGACTGTGGCCTGGCCTGAAGTGGAATGTAAATAGCCCTTTTACAAGGAAGCTGAGATTGCACTGAATGGTCTGACTAGGGAAAGGAAGAAACACCATAGTTTTCAGATAAATATTACAACTTCCATTTTACTTTTACATAAAAAAATGGCAACAGAAGGCCAGGCACGGTGGCTCATGCCTGTATTTCCCAGCAGTTTGGGAGGCCAAGACGGGCGGATCACGAGGTTAAGAGATTGAGACCATCCTGGCCAACATGGTGAAACCCTGTCTCTACTAAAAATAAAAATTAAAAAAAATTAGCTGGGAGTGGTGGCACATGCCTGAAATGCAGTGAGCCGAGATCGCGTCACTGCACTCCAACCTGGTAACAGAGCGAGACTCCATCAAAAAAAAAGGCAACAGAATCTATTTTAAAAATCACTGAAGTCAATATTTCCATGGTAAAAAAGGAAAAAAAAAAAGAAAAAAAAAACTATAAAAATAATTCCATAGAAGGAGACTCTAAGCAAGCAGCCCCAAATTTACAAAAATGTTATGTTTCTATTTTGATAGTATTTTATGTCAGGAAAGTCCCACACTGTCCCTATTGGGGATTATCTACTTTTAAAATTGTCATTTAATAGCAACGAAATGCCTTTTGCACGTTCTTTATGTTAGGAAAATAGCTCATATCCAGTCCTCCTTCAGAAACATCCTCAGATGCCGATGTAAATGTTGTAAAAGAATATTTCTTCAAAATAGAGATATAAATACTTATAGCTCATTGTAACGTAGACAACATGATAAATAAAACTGATTTCTTCTGATTTGAGGAGGCATTTTTCTTCTAATACTTAAGATATAAAATATTAATCCATTTGTTTTTTTAAAAGAAAATCAAAACACTTGATTTTCTTAAATTAAAACAATCTATATTTGATCTGGCAAATACGCACAAACTCTGCTACCCAGTTACCTAATATTTTCCTTGTCAATCACATGTGAAATCATTCAGAGATTTGTAGATCCTTTTATACAAAGTTTAGAAATTCCAGCAGCACCAGTATCACCCGGGAACTTATGGTAACTGCAGATGCTTAGGGTCCAGCTCAGAGAGATTAAATCAGAATCTGCACTTTACCAAGATTACCTGGTGATTCTTATGAACATTAAAGTGTGAGAAGCCATGGTGTAGAACATAATGGTCACAGCAAGAAAGAGTCTGGTTGGGGTGATTTTAAAAATTTGATTAGGTAAGTGGATTTTAAATGAAATTGCTGGAAATAAGTCATTTCTGGATATAAGTCAGTTTATTCTGGCTCAAATCTTATTACTTAACTGTTTTCTCAATTTTACCACACTATCTAGCTTTTAAAATGTTTTCTATATTATTTGGCCTTCATTTGCTCATAGTTGGGGTTGGAAAACCACAAACTGTCTTTCCAATTGTGAAGAACATTCAAAATCTTAGATAAAAATGGTCTCGAATTTATAGTTTGTTCGCCTTCAGTAATTATGTAAGACATTGGGGAAAAGCATTAACTAGGAGAAATATGAATTATCATATCTTTTTATTTTTATTATGTTCATGATGACTCCTACCCTGCAGTCCCCACCCTGATGCATAGACACAATTCCCCAAAATGATGAAATACTATTCTTATTCTTTGTTAACACATTTTTGTAGTCACAGAAGTAGAGTTATATATGGGTGGGAGACCAAAAAATGTCCACCTCAAACCCTTTTCTAGCCTCAATGCACAGTGCTGCAATGTAGTATAATTTCCCACTCTTTGATCAGTTGTGTGTCATACCAAGAAAAAATTGCTTTCTCAGCTTTGGATATCCTGACCTTAAAATCTCTTCAGTCTCTTGCCAGATCTAAAATGGAATAGGTTTGAGTGTGAGTGACAAGAGTGAGAAGTGACTAATCTCTACCACCCATCATTTTGAAGGTTGCAAAATTAACTCACTTTCTCTTTGTTAATGTAGATGGAAAGAATGAGACAGTTACAGAAATACACATCATTTCACTATAAAGTTTGTTAATTATGCTCGCCTCTATTTTCTATTTTTAAAGATATTTGATAGTCGTTTCTGTTAAGAATTATCCCAGTTTTCATTAGTGAGTTTTGCAGCTGCTTGGAGTTCCTGGCAGGCAACACTGTTTAAGACTGGGTAAGTCTAAAATGTTTTCCCTAAAGTTTCGGTTCATATTGAAAACAGACACACACTCTTGAATGTTTAAAACAGAATTGTTTCTGGCCAAATTTTCAGTGTCAACAGAAAATACTGCAGAAAAAGTTACATTTTAGTTTTCATTTTTTTGAGAAACTCAAAAATCAAGTGAAAAATCTGAGGATAAAAAAGAAGAGAAATAGACGGAGGAAAAAGAGAAGTCAAGAAAGTAGAAATTCCACTACACCTTTTAACCCAAGTTCACAAAGATTAATTTTAAGGAAATCATTACTAGTAATCTGTTACATTTTTTTCAAGGAGGGTTCATAGAAACTTAACATTTCAAAAGCTTTCATTCTAAGAATGTGTAACTCAAAACCAAAAGAAAACAAAACAAAACAAAAAATCTTTATAGAAACAAGTTAATCCTTATATATTATGATTCATTTTCTACTGTCTAAGCGATTACATCAGTTTTCTTTCACAGAAAAATTAGAGTGGATTGACTGTCAAGAAGAATAAATTGATCTTGAAACTGCATTACTATTGCTTATATTATTGTATACAACTATCTATATAATGGAGGCTTAAAAGCTTAAAAGATACCTTTCACATTTTAAGACTAATTTTATGCTGATGATAGACTTTTTTTCAGACTAATTGCATTTATATACATAGCGCTTCTCAATAAAATTACTTTGGAAAGAAGATCCCATTCACTAATTGTTTAAAATGTGTTGAAGTGCATATTCATGAAAGAACAGAACAGAGAAATATTTTACTAAGAGGAAAATGTTCTTACTGAAGACAAAGAGAATTTCTAAAAATTTTATATTTCAAATTTGCTCTATCTCAAAAGGCTTAGGGTTGATAAAATTTGTTTAAAATTCATAATAAATATGATTCTTTTAAAGAATACTGTTTTTCATACTGCAAGCCATAGCAATCGACACCATCTTGGCTAACACGGTGAAACCCCGTCTCTACTAAAAATACAAAAAAATTAGCTGGGCGTGGTGGCGGACACCTGTAGTCCCAGCTACTCGGGAGGCTGAGGTGGGAGAATGGCGCGAACCCGGGAGGCGGAGCTTGCAGTGAGCCGAGATCACGCCACTGCACTCCAGCCTGGGCGACAGAGGGAGACTCCGTATCAAAAAACAAAACAAAACAAAAACAAAACAAAAAAAAAAAAACAAAAAAAAAACACCAGAATGTATCTGGTTAGTATCAGAAGCTATATAATAATTTTATAATGATATAGAAATGGGCCTTGGAAAATCACAATGAATCCTTCCCATTGTTTTGAAAAATAATGCCTTTCTATACCTGTTTTTAGAAAACAATGAACTAGCCAACTTAGAATACATGTCGCTGTTATTCTCTTTAGCCATAAGCAGTAATTTATTTGTTACAAAAATGTAATGAGTTTGAAACTACGAAGTAAATGAAAACCTAGGATGGTATAGGTTAAGCACACAAAAAAGACCAAACTGACACATGATGGGCATGAGAATTATGGAAGACATTTAACTATCACCTGAGAGTAATGGCCACATGCATACTGGGATACGAGGGTTTAAATAAACGGAGGCTAGTGAGGAAAAGAGAAACTGATCAGGAATTTACCAAGTAAAACCAGGATCATTGAAAATGTTACACCTGCAGTTAGAGGGGAGTTAGAAAAAGTCCACATAATGAAACCAAAAAGCCTCCGTCTTTCTTTGCACTGCCTCTAGGTAGAAAACTATTATTCTCATTTTCCTCCTCTTCCTTTATCCCCATGCCCTAAGCTTTGTCACCATAGGCCAGCTGTCAGATAAACCAGGGACTCTAATTTTTATTACCTACCTCACCACCACCCTTTGGGGAAACCCTAACCAAGAAATGACATTGAAGTAGTTCTAGGTTTGCATTGCCTCTCAATGAGAGGAAGAAACAAATCTGGAACTTTCCTGAGGAAAGCATGCTCAACTGTAGCTCCTTCAAATTACCAAAAGTTCTCAAGGATTGCTATTTAGTTCAATTACATACGAACAAAAGGAATATTATATGTAAAACAAAAAATAATAGGCTGTCATGCCAGAAAGTCAATAAAAATGTATTTAAAACATCTCTAAGACATAAAATGTTAAAATAAATGATTTCAAAATACCACAAAATAAATAAGGAAAGTTGGGAAGAGTTGTTAATATCAAACTAAATACACTTTAAGAAAAAAGTTATTAGGAAAAAATAAAGTCATTATAAAAGAATATAAGTTTTAATGGAAGAGTTAATTGCAATTCAAAATTTGTGTATATCAAATTAAACAGCCTTAAAGTATTGTAAGAAGCCACAAGGGGAAATTGAAAAACCCAGGGTCAAGTTTGTATTAAGCTCTATTACCTTATAATTACTTTGCAATATAGAATACAGTTTTTCTGTATTTTCAGTTTTTCTCATACTTTAATAATGTTTGTATGAAAATCAACTACAGGTTATCTTAAAATGCAGATTCTGATGGAATAGAACCAGTGGGGGTGTTCTGAGGTTCTGTAGTTCTAACAAGTTCTTTCCTGATGCTGATGCTGCTAATCAGTGGATCACATTTTCCCAAGTAAGGAATGTTTCTGAAGGACAGTAGGGGTGGGGTGAATCATCTCTGTAAGAAGAGTCTCAAGGATTCCACATCAATATTACTTTTGTATCAATACTCATGGATGCCTGGGGGTGAATGAAATACACAGCCGATCCTTGAAGGAGCAGAATTGGTGGCAAGCGATTTTGAGGGAAGTGTGTGGATAGCTTTATGTGAGTGAACATAAAGTGTGTCATGTGAGTGCCAAAAGAAAGCATCCACTGCAGAGGAGGCATTTAACAACAAGGTGGAAAATATAATATCTGCTGAATGTCAATGAGTCTCTGTTCTTGACCACCTCAGTGTTTGCACAAGTTTATAGATGGAGTGACCAAAGATATGGAGACTGTGCATAGGTCCAGCCACATGGATTCTCTTGCAATAAGGCCAACCGAACTATTGCCACTACAGAATAATTAACCTGTCAGTAGCAAATACTGATCCTGAGCTCTTGATACAGAACCATCCCACAAGGAGACCAGTTAACTCCTTACATGAGACTGCCTTCTAACCTGAAGGAGACAGCAGTATAAATTCAATGGAGTTTAGCAATAAGAAAAAGTTAATTTACAGCATAAATGGACGTGATTGATGCAAAGAGTGGACTATGACAGATGCTTTTGTTTATTCCGAATATCATCTCTGATTTTAGCTATGGTGGTGGTAGATAGTTCTGTATGGGTATTGATAACTTCCTGCCACATTGACTTAAAGAGCATGCTACCTGGCTAAATTTTTGGCCTGCATTGCCTCTAATAGAAGAGAGGGGATCACAGATTGTTATAGATAATTAACAGGGAAGGATAATAAGTGAAAGAAAAAATAAGATGTGGAAGAAAGCTGTCAAGGTAAAAATGGGTGACTAAAGTATTAGAGGAAGGAAATTGTGCTGTGGTTAATGGAGCACAATTTTCCCATAACCATGCTATGCCTCTTGTAGCAAGTGCAAGTATTTTCTCATCTCCATGCTATACCTCTTCTAGCAAGTACATCTCCCAAATGCCCTTAGGGATGGAGTTCTGGTTACGAATCATTCACACTTGTGCCAAGGTTGGCAGGTGAAAGTGAGACAAAGGCCATCTATGACAGATCATGGAGATGACAGGACTCTGTGGTAGCCTGGCCCATGTGGCTGGTGATGTCACCAGCGTCATGGGGTTGACGTGCAGTTGTGGTCATGGTGGTATCAGGGATATCAGGAGCATTGACTTGACCACTGATGTAGAATTGTAGATGTGCACTGTGGCCTTTAATTCGATAGCTCAATGTCACTCCAGCTTCTGATTCTCTGGAATCGTTTAAGGTATTTGTATAGTTGTATTTAAGATATTTGTATACTTTATATATCACGACATAAACGTTGAGTGGGTGTGTCTTTCTTCTGCTACATCTTGGCTGCTTCAAGGAGAGGATGCCATCCTACTGCTTGTTTAATTTCTCTTTGAGTCGTCATGTCTCAACTTTCCCACTGAAACCAGGGCACCCCTTTTCAACTGAAGATAATATTTCTCAATAATGTAATACAATTGTTTCTTGGAGAAGACTTCTGTTAATGCTGAGTTCCACAACACCACAGCTTCCTTATATTGTAACTTTGCTTGTCTTATTTAAACACAGTTAAATACAAAGCTCAATTTAGGTAAAAGGAAAACAGTTGTATCTCAGGCATCAAGTCTTCTCCTGGTTTGGTGATATGCCAGACTTAAGCACTCGTCTGCCAATTATTCATCTCTCTGTGTGCCACGGCTAATGCATTTGCCAAACATTCCAGGTGTCAATTGCTTTGCTTATGCTTTGTTGGAAAGGATAAAAAGAAACTCCCTAGGAAATATTGCCAATTAAGAAGAATAGCTTTTTTAATGGGGATGTATTATTTTCTCCTTAAATTCCATTAGGTACTTAGCTTTCAGATTTTCGTATGTTTCACAGGTTTACAGATGATTTTCCAGTTTGGCATGTTTATAGTTGGCCACATTTGAATATGTGCACAAGAAAATGTATTTATTGGACAGATCAATTTTGTTTCCAGCCATATCCTTACTGTTCTCTGGGAAACTCCTCCATTTCCATTACTAGTTGAGCAAAGCTGCAGGCATGGCGCTGTTCTGTACCTCATAATCCACCCCCAAAACCACATGTAGTCGTAGGTTCACAGTGGGCCCATGATCCCACGACAGGTAACCTATAAGACAGAAGGATATCTAAAACTGTCTGGTATTTCAAAATCTACCCCAACAAGGATCATAATGTTTACCTTGGCCTATCAGATACTCTTTCTTAGGAATCTGAACTATTATCAGTTCACTAGTACTTGGAAAAATAAGAAAACCTACAACCTGAAGCGGAGAAAGTTGAGGAATTACGCCTTTTCAATTATTTTTTAACAAGTGTGTGATTTGAAAATGGCTATTAAAACCATCTAAACAATACAGATATCAAATGAGATAGATACTAAATATAATAGATATTTTTAAAATGTCATTTTATCTGAAACAGGCCTAGGACATGGCTTTTGTATTCAGGATTTCAAAAACCTCTAATAACTAAGTTCACAATATTTACAGCTCATTTTAAATCGCTACAATTTATTGGCACAAGATTGGAAATCCATATCCTGAATCCATCATACTGTCTTAATTATTCCTCTAGATGATGCATGATAATATAGCATTTTTCATCATATGTGTAAAATTCACTAATTAGAAATTGTATTTGTGTGCAAATATTAGATATAGCTTGCATATATTTAAGTATCTAATATAAAATGTACACATAAAATGGCTAGACAGATGCACAAGAAATTAAGCCTATATTGGAATTGTTTTGGGCCGTACCACGTCTTCATGTCATACCCATACTCTTGGTATATTGCAGGATATATATCCTGTATAGCTCACACTGAAATTAATTACAGGCTATGAGATCATTATCATTCGAACAAAATAAACTTTTTAAAAATATATACTGTCTGTCTCTCTGGAAAGTTTGCCTGTTCATCTAAGCATGCATAACAAAGGGTTTTGCAGAAGCAACAGGATCCCAGATTAGGCTGCCAGATCAGTTTAATCAACTCTGGAAGGAAATGGAGTGACAGTTGTCCAAACCAGATCACACTTATATTCTCATCAAGTCAGTTAATCCTGTTCAACCAACTGTTACTGTGGAAGAGTAAAAAGGATCCTACCTTCTGGCATCTTGCAATATGGTTTGCAAAACAAAAACATATAATCTGAAAGAGGCTGTGATAAAATTCAAATAGAATTACAGACAAATTGCAAAGAAAGAACAAAGGAAAGAAAGATTTATTTTTGACTGTTAATGAATGCCAAAGGCTTAGAAGATATATTGAGTTTGCCTGTACAGGATGTGGAGAACTTCATTGTTTTAAACTTTGCAAACAGATAACGTAGTTTAACTCTGCTGACATGCACTATCGCACTATTTCAGTTTTCACTTAACTCATTTCTTGCTGGCCTCTCTCCTGCATCCTTCTTATGTTTACATATAATCAAAAATTTTTCCAAATATCAGTTTTTCCTCACATCTCTCTCATTGCACAGTATCCCTCTTCATTTGATAGTTTGCACATTCCAAAAGGGGATTTAAGACATTTATTCTCTGCTTCCTTCATATTTTTATGGTTCAATTCAATGTTTTGATAGAGGAAGTTATTCTCATTTCCCCCAATTTACTATTAACAAAATGGCTTATGTGCTAAACAACTTATATTTAGCCGTCGTTCCCAACTTTGATAAGTTATATTTGACTCACATTTACTAGATCTGCTTTACATGCATACTATATTTTTTTGTGATTTTTAAATTCTGCAAGTTGTTAGGAGTGAATAATTCTAATCACAAGAGAGCATTCCTTCTGTGCTGTCACCTGTGCTGATCTATACTGAGCGAAAAAAATAAATGAAAGGAAACAATTGAGATCATTCTAGCTTTGTTTCAGTTATTTGATATTTCAGTCAAAAAATTATTATAGATCTGAAATATTCAGATAATTGCTCAGATAGTAACATTTTAGAGTGAAGCAAAACTTCACATTCTAATATATGCAGAAATAGTCCCTTACTCCTCGTCTTGTTAGGTACTGAGCAATACCACTGATTCTTCCAAGATATAATGATACCATTTAGCCCAGTATTGTGGCAGTACATCAGGGACAAACAGAAAAAAAAAAATCATCTTAAACTATATTGAATTGAATTTTAAATTCAATTATGCTTCAAGTTTTATTATCACAGATAAAATACTAATTTTCTTTAACTGTGTACTGCAATCTTCTTATGAAAGTTATAAGGCATCTTGTCCCCCTTGGGCATGTTGTCTTATTATATTTGTACAGTCTTTCCCACCGATCCTATTTTTTATTATTATTAATACTATTTAATATCTGCTGAATGATAACCTACTGCCTTAGTACATTTTGGAAACCCTCCTGGGCTCCTCTTTACAGTCAGAGAGGAGCTGTTGCACAGAACTATAACGCTTCTTGAAGTGTACTCCAGGCTAGAAGGCCCCTAACGATGTATAAAACTAAAACTAAGGTCTAAAATAATACAAACACAAAATAAGTGCTTTGACTTTAAGAAAAGTTCTATCCAGATTTATTATGGATAATTCTAGCCTTATTCATGCAAATTATAGAAGGACATTTTAGTAAACAGCTCACTGAATAATCTGCACTGGTGTATGGTGTCTTTGAGAAAGTTAAATATACACTCTTGTGGTGGTATTGGAAAGTGGTTCTGTGCTAATCTTGATTTGTCAGGATTTGAAATGCCCCTATGATGCTGATAAAGTCAGGAAATAAATGGGTTTTGACCATTATCTGGCTCACAGCTAGGCCCAATTAGACTCCAATCTCTCTTGGCAATACTTCTTTCATTCCTTAGTATAATTGAATTAAATTTCCTCAGCATTAGCAGAATTCTCATAGAAACTCCCTATGTAGAGACACTTATAAGTTGACCACTATAAGAAAATTGTAAATCAAAAGTAAATTAAGTGCCCCGTTTATATAGGAAAAAAAGGAGATAAAAGACTATAACAAAACAGAAAAGTAGGAAAACATGACAAAATTCATGCTTTGATAAAATTATATATAATTTTAAATGAAGTTATATGTATGATACTGAGATATCACTTTATATTTTGTGTAAAAAATAATAATTGCCAAATATGCTTCAGAATTTATAAATTTGAAGATTTAATCTATATTCAGTTAAATCTATAAATTTAAATCTATATTCAGTTGAATCTATAAACTTAACTGAATATAGATTAAAACTGAAACCATATTTGGAGTTTTGTGTAATAAATATTTTAGAATTTAGAATAATTCAGTGGGAACGTTTGTGTTTTGTTGAAATTGTCCATAAAGCTATACAATGTGAGAAATGACAGTGACCTTACAGTTTATCTAGATTATTTTTAAGACTTTGGGGAGTAGAGGAAAGACTACATACTGTATCTCCTAAATCTCAGCGCAGTTTTCTTCCCTTCCATCTTAATGCTTTTTAGGAGGCACGTGTAAGACACATTAGAGACAAAATTAGATACATGTGTAGATATAAAATACACATGTAAGTATAGGTTTTTGTACACACATGCACACAATTGAAATGGTTCCATATAGTCATCATGGAATAGAAGCAGTTCTATATGGTTAATGGTTATTGATAGATAAAAACTATGTTGATACTCTGTTCCCCCAAGTTCCCCCAGGTGTCGTGAAAATTACTGCGAGCACGTGTGTGTATGTTTGCGCATGTGTACACATGTTGTTTAGAACATACCTATGATTAATATTAATCAGTGGTCCATCACTTGATAATGGCTCACATAAAAGGTTACATTTTCATATGATCATGAATTCATTGAATGTAAGTGGTAGAACATATACAAGGATACAAATTCAAATGCTGAAACACAGTTCTACAATAGACGGTGGTATTTTGATTTTTCTTACTTAAAGTTGACTTTGTAGAAAACCAGTTATCACAGTAAATTTATAGAACAAAAAACGCGAATGTGACAACAGCAGATAATTCTCCCAGGAGTGGTTGCTGTTAGTCATGACATTGCTTTCAACTGTCAGTACTTATTCATGTGTACCAATATTGAAGACTTTTAACACACCAAACAAATTTTGACAGTTCTGCCGACATGTCTCATCTGATTTAATCAAATATATCAGAATAATCTAGCCACTACCTGATTTCTGTATTTCATAGATGTGAAAACTTTTCCACAAAGTATAGAAATGTACAGAACTTAGACTGCTCTGAGGAAAACGATGCCGCCTGATAATGTAAAATTAGAGTATTTTGATCTGTAGGTTATAGTATTTAGAAAAAAAATCATATTTTCTTTGTTGAATTCCCTGTAAATTTAATATGTGATATAATAACTTTGTTTTTTCTAGAGCATAAGTTTTTACTAGAGCATGGAAAGCAAATTATATTGCATACTTAATCCAGTTTTACTTTCCATGTTTATCCTTTTCTGTAGAGTAACCCTTGTTATTGAAAATAAGAAGTGAAATAATTGAAATATATTTGTAAATTCTCTCTGCTTATCTTAAAATATTTCAATAATGATTTTTAATTTTAATTTGTATTTCTGCTTTGTAATTCTTTAGTGACAAACCATGTTTTTTCTAGTTATAACATATATGTTTTGAATGTAAATTATACAATTAAATTGTACATTATTTGTTCATTTTGATCAATAAATGATGCTGTTTAAAACAATAGCATCTTACCTGTTGGTTTTATTTTAAGGAGAATAATATTTTGTGTTAAGGAGAACAAATAGCTGTTTAAAACTACTCTTTTATTCTTTATAATTCTAAGGTCCTAAATTAGTATCTTAAAAGACTGTAAAAAAACAATTCTCTTTCATGTTCTTTATCTTTCCAATATAAGATGGCTGGGCATAGGAGTAAGATGAAATTTTCAATAACGCATAAGCTTTAAAGAATAAATAATTTGCAGGGTAAAAACAGAGTGGACAATAGGTGCAAGCTGGGAAAATGACTATAGATGTTAATCAAATGTCTGGCTCAAAATAAGAAATTCAATACACAGTTTTATCTTTTTTTCCCCAATTTATACATAGTTTAACTCAAGGTTTTTTAACCAGTAAAAGGAACATTTCCTGGCATTTAGACTCTTATAAAAAATGACCATACTGGAGTCAGGTTATTTTTATCAACAGGCTATTTTCAGTGTCCTAGGAAATGTCTCCTCAACCATAATGACTGGTATTAGAAAGGCTGACACGACAACTTAAACAAACATACTTGTATATGTACTAAGGCTCTACAGAACAGGAATTTTCCTGAAATTAAGGGCAGTAATTAAGGGCAGTTAAAAAAAAAAAAAAAAAAAAATCAGGCTGTCCTTCTACAACAGGGGTTCTCACCCTCAGCAGCCCTGACATTTTGGATCATAGAGTCTTTGATGTGTGTGGGCGGGAGATGGGAGGCAGGGTTTGTCCCATGCATTGTTTAGAAGCATTCCTGGCCTCTACCTGCTAGATGCCAGGAGTACTTGCCAAGTGATGACAACCAAAAATGTTTTCAGACCTTACCAAATATCCTCTCGAGACAAATCACCCCATTGATATTTGTTGAGAACTGTGTTCCAGCTCCTTAAAGACATCCTTTAATTGTCTTTACTACAATATGCCTAGGACCAGAGTTTTTCCTTGACTATACAACAATTATACATTTAAGAAGATGATGGACATTTTAAGAACAAAGTAAACTCTTCCTATTTTCTAGGGACTCTTGTAGCCAGCTTCTGAATTTCTATATGATTATAAAAGAGAGAGAAAAATAATTCACTGTGTTTCAGTTACCATAAGTATTTTCTTCAGAAGAGTCTAAAAGAAAGACTTCCCCCTTCCCCGGAATCAGACCTGTGCAGACCTTGTTAACACCACTCATCTACAATGCTATAAGGGACCTCAGGATTAAAGTCTACACCCAGGAAAATACTCGTTAGTGATTTTATTTTTAGTTTTAAACAGGAAAAAATGGTGCTTCCCTTATTCATGAAATCAGATATTTTTTAAGAAGGTCATATTTAAGAGAGTCATAGTAGTGGTGGCAATCAGATATGTACATATAAAGATGTGTGTGTATGTATATATATATAGAAATATAAATATATATATAAAGCATTTAAACAATGCTTAAGTACAATTCAAATATTAACTCAGTTATTTATTCCTCACAATAAGCCTATAAAGTACTACTATTATTCCATTTTACAAATGAGCAAACTGAAACAGAAGTGACCAGCCTGTGGTGCCAGGATTCAAACCTGGGCATTCTGGCTGTAGAATCAGTGTGCAATCAGTCTTCCACTCAGCCAGTCACTGTGCTATGCTTCTATTCAATAAAAAATATCCATTCTTGGCAGATGATGGTAAATAAGAATATTGAAGCTGCAACTGAACATAGCCTGAGTGGTGGGTTCCCTGGGCCAGTACAGTTTGTAGGGATTCTGACTACACCAGAGAATCAGGAGCCCACTTGCCTGGAATGGCCCTCTGCTATCACCCAGCTGTTCTTTGATTGATTTATTATAGACAGATGCTCATTTCTAGCTCCTTTTTACCTTCAGCAGGACAGAAGTCTTTTCCAGATGTATGCAATTTATTTCTGAGTAGCGGGAATAGCTAAAGGACAGATAATTTCTTCCAAGGATCAAGCCTTGGGATTCTAGGTATAAGCATGAAGACAGTAACATACTTCAGTCTGTTATAGATAGATAATTTTCCTATGGTTCCCTCATTTCCTGGTGTGCTTTCTGGGCTGGATTAAATATTCTCCTGTTTTATTAAAAAATAAACTATTTCAAGCATCATGGAA
This sequence comes from Rhinopithecus bieti, assembly GCF_001698545.2. NCBI lineage: Eukaryota > Metazoa > Chordata > Mammalia > Primates > Cercopithecidae > Rhinopithecus > Rhinopithecus bieti. Next base: position 2,329,011 of record NW_016808467.1, on the reverse strand, counting down.
AAATGCTTTGTATGTATTATCTTATTTAATCTTCATGAGAACTGCAAGAGATAAGTATTGTTATTTTCCAAGTATTTGCAGATGAGGAATTTAAAGCTCAAGAAATTAAGCTCCTTGTCTAGTCACACATCTAGAAAACGGTGGAACTCAAGACTCAATCAAATCCAGGTCTCTATCGCTCCAAAACCATTGAACAATTATGCATCTTAATTTTTCTCTAAATTTAAGAAGTTTGACTAGATTGTCTTTAAGACCTTGTGCAGCTACAGATGTTTGCACATCTATATTCTAGAATGTTTTTTTCCTAAAATTTTAAGCTCAATTTTAGGATTGTTTTAAAAAGTAATTCATTTAAACATAATTTTATAGATAAAGCCATGGTATTAGCCTATATTCCATTGGACATTAACGTCTAATATTTTCTTATAGCTATCATATTTTATCTTATTGATGTCAAAAGGAAAACTGCAATGAAGTGAACACACAATTAGGCAGAAAAGGAGAAAATATCTAAAATACTGATTAACTCAGTTTATATGAGAAATAGTACAGAGAAATGAGGCATAATAAACCTGAGAGTGGGTTTGCCAAATTTCAGTTACAACAGTATATGGATTTCTTTTATTTCCTTGTGATTGTTATTGATTAGGAGTAATGTGAGATGGTTTTAGTTCATAAAATATCTGTACTACTACTGCTTATGTTAGTAATAACAGAGATAATAGTGAGAGATTTGTGGAATTATATAGATTTAATATTCCATGCTTGAAGAATATACTTAATATTTTGTAACTTTCAGGTTATTATAAAAAAGGAATTTACCATCAGCCCAAATTATCACTAATCTGAATTACTGAATGTTCACTAGAAAGACAGAGGGTTTATAGGACCAGAAAAGTGAAGGTTCAGGATATTATAATATGATGAATAGTTTAAAAAGAGAATGCTTAAGCCAAAGAGAATCTTTAGCCTGCCCAAAAGCAACTTGTTGACATAGGTATTCAAAGAAAGAGGTGAGGAGCACTGGCTTTGGCTGCAAGCAATAAGGGGGAGCATAGTTGGTGGAGGATTTAAAAATGATAATAAAACTGACAAAACGTTGGTCCTAACTTTTATTATCACTGTATGCTGGCAATTCTAAATAATGTCAATAAGAAAATACTCTTCCCTGAAGAGAAATCCCTGTTAGTCTAAATTCTAAACAGTTCTTGTTCCTGCTGAAACATATATATATATATATGTATATATTTTAAGACAGTATACTTTAAAAAACATTGAATACTACTCAAAATTATTTATGAAATTTCTAGCCATATCATTGTCCTGAAAAATGTAGTCTCAAGTATACATGATCATTTTGAAAATAATTTCTCAAGTGTTCAAAATCATTGGATATTGCATCTGGTACAGTTAGTGTCCCTAATCCCTGTGACAGTAATTTTACATGAGTAATGATAGCACAGTAATTGTAAAACTAATAAACAAAAATTGAGTTACTTCAGATCTGTCATTCTATATGACAATTTGAAGCTTTTATTTGCCTTTAAACATTTTGGACATTTGAAAGCTGCTAGAAAAAATGTAAAGGAACAAAAGCCTGAACAGCATTTTGATTTCTGGAATTTAACATGACATTGGATTTTTATAAATCTCTGCCAAACTCATCCTTGTGTTTTACACATTTCCTAAGTATTTGTGTATTTGAGGCTTCAAGCAGAAGAACTTCTCAAAATTGAAATTAATGAAGTGTGTTCTTTTATCCCTGTGAGTGATAGGTTGGCATATCTATATACATTTTCTATTGAATTTATGTATGTGAAGAACATCAATTTTGACAGAGATAATGAAAGATTTGCAAATGTCAAAACCCCAAAACAGAAGCCATGTAGTTTTTATTCATTAATGAAACAGACTAATATATAGATACAAGTTTTTCTTCCTTAGTCAAAGCATAAAATCAGGTTAGGTGCAGTGGCTCACACCTGTAATCTCAGGACTTTGAAAGGCCAAGGGAGGAAAATCGCTTGAACCTAGAAGTTGGAGAACAGCCTGGGCAACATTTGTGAGATTCTGTTTCTCCAAAAAAAAAAAAAAAAAATTAGCTGGGCATGGTGGCACACACATGTACTCCTGACTATTTAGGAGGCTGAGGTGGGAGGATCAGTTGAGTCCAGGAGGTCAAAGCTACAGTTAGCTATGATTACACAAGTGCACTTCAACCTGAGTTACAGAGTGAGACCTCGTGTCAAAATAAATAAATAAATATAAATAAATAAAAGCATGCATTCATATAGCTATAAAAGTACCAGTCAAATACTCCTTTTTCTCCTTGATGCTGTAGTATTTTAATGTATATGTAATTCCTCATATGAAGTTCAATAAAAGAAGCTTTTCACTGGGTATGTTTCTTCTCTGGCTATTTTTTCACATCCTGATTGCTACTAAAAATAGTTGTGTCATATAAAGTCAGGGATATTAAAAATGATCCATTCTGAGTGTTAAATATATGAGAAAAGCCACTACTGGAGAAAAAATAAGATAACATAATATATTTTGGAGATAAATTTGATTCAAAGTTTGAACCTATATTGAATATACAGAAGATATGGGTACCCTATGAAAAGAGCATTTCCTTTCCCTGGATGAGGCTGTGATCACTTTGGTGAATCAGTATCAGGGAATCAATACACGGACAAAATATTGGACTAAATGGCCTTCTAACTCTGCTTCAACTCCTAAGGCAGTATTTTTTCTTCTCAAGGAAGAAAAAAGTATAATTGTGGGTCCAATACAAAAGGAGTATACCTCTGGTCAGGTAAATCTTGCTAACTCTTTTTCTTTTAGTTTCATAAAACAAGATACATTTCTCAGAAGGACTCTAATAAGCCTTATATATACCCAAGGGCATCTAGAAAGTAAGGTTGCAGTTTTATTGCATGATGCTTAATTCAATGCATCAACTTGCATGAGGCAACTCTATTAAAAACTATTTCTGGGTCTGTTGATGAGGGTGTTTCTGATAGTGACAGGAGACAGACAAATTCCTAAGCAGACAGGATGGGTCCCCTGTAAAACCCAACTGTATTAGTCAGTTTTCACACTGCTGATAAAGACATACCTGAGACTGGGTAATTTATAAAGGAAAGAGGTTTAATGGAATCACAGTTCTACATGGCTGGAGAGGCCTCACAATCACGGCAGAAGGCAAAAGTTATGTCTTACATGGCAGCAGGCAAGGAAGAAGAATGAGATCCAAGTGAAAGGGGAAACTGCTTATAAACCATCAGATCTCATAAGACTTATTCACTACTATGAGAACAGTACGGGGGGAACAGCCCCCATAATTCAATTATCTCCCAACAGGTTCCTCCCACAAGACATGGGAATTATGGGAACTACAATTCAAGATGAGATTTGGGTGGGGGCACAGCCAAATTATATCATTCTGCCTCTAGCCCCTCCCAAATCTCATGTCCTCACATTTTAAAACCAATCATGCCTTCCTAACAGTCCCCCAAAGCTTAACTCATTTCAACATTAACTCAAAAGTCCATAGTCCAAATCTCATCTGAGACAAAACAAGTTCTTTCTGCCTATGAGCCTATAAAATAAAAGCAAGCTAGTTACTTCTTAGATACAACGGGGGTACAAGCATTGGATAAATACACTCATTATGAATGGGAGAAATTGGCAAAACTGAAGGGGCTAAAGTCTCCACACAAGTCCTAAATCTAGCAGGGCAGTCAAATCTTAAAGCTCCAAAATGATTTTTTTTTTAACTCCATGTCTCATATTCAGGCCACACGGATGTAAGACGTGAGTTCCCATGGTCTTGGATAACTCCACCCCTGTGGCTTTGCAGGGTACAGTCTCCCTCCTGGCTGCTTTCACAGGCTGGTTTTCAGTGTCTGTGGATGTTTCAGGTGCACAGTGCAAGCTGTGGGTGGATCTGCCATTCTGGGGTCTGGAGAATGGTGTCCCTCTTCTCACATCCCCACCAGGCAGTACCTTAGTGAGGACTCTTTGTTGGGGTTTTGACCCCACATTTTCCTTCCTCATTGCCCTAGCAGAAAATGACCCCACATTTTCCTTCCTCAGGGCCCTCATTGCTGAGGGCCCTGCCGCTGCAGCAAACTTCTACCTGAACATCCAGGCATTTCCACACATCCTCTGAAATCTAGGCCGAGGTTCCCAAACATCAATTCTTGACTTCTGTGCACCCGCAGGGTCAACACCAAGTGGAAGCTGCCAAGTCTTGGGGCTTTCACCCTCTGAAGTCATGGCCCAAGTTGTGCTTTGACCCCTTTCAGCCATGGTTAGAGTGGCTGGGGTGCAGGGCACCAAGTCTCTAGGCTGCACACAGCATGGGGGTCCTGGGCCCGGCCCACAAAACCGTATTTTCCTTCTAGGCCTCCAGGCCTGTGATTGGATGAGGTATCTGGCATGCCAAGGTCTCTGGCATGCCCTGGAGACATTTTCACCACTGTCTTGGTGAATAACATTTGTTATTTATGCAAATTTCTGCAGATGGCTTGAATTTCTCCCCAGAAAATTGGATTTTCTTTTCTACTGCATCACCAGGCTACAAATTTTCCAAACTTTATGCTCGGTTTCCCTTTTAAAATGGAATGCTTTTAACAGCACCCAAGTCACCCCTTGAATGCTTTGCTGCTTAGAAATTCCTTCTGCCAGATATGTTAAATCATCAACCTCAAGTTCAAAGTTCCACAGATCTCTAGGGGAGGCTCAAAATGCCACCACAGTCCCTTTGCTTAAACATAACAAGTGAACTTTACTCCAGTTTCCAACAAGTTCCTCAGTTCCGTCTGATATCACCTCAGTCAGGATTTCATTAGAATTCATTATCAGCATTTTACTCAAAGTCATTCAAAAAGTCTCTACGAAGTTCCAAACTTTCCCACATTTTCCTATCTTCTTCTGAGCCCTCCAAACTGTTCCAATCTGTTACCCAGTTCCAAAGTTGCTTTCACATTTTTGGGTATCTTGACAGCAGCACCCTATTCCCCGTACCAGTTTACTTTATTAGACCATTTTCATACTACCAATAAAGACATACCTGGCATTGGGTAATTTATAAAGGAAAAAGGTTTAATGGACTGACAGTTCTACATAGCTGGGGAGGCCTCACAATCATGGTGGAAGGCAAAAGTCATGTCTTACATGGTGGCAGGCAAGAGAGAATGAGAGTCAAACAAAATGGAGAACCTCCTATAAAACCGTCAGATCTCATGAGACTTATTCACTACTACAAGAACAGTATGGGGGAAAGTGTCCCCATGATTCAATTTTCTCCCACTGGTTCCCTCCCACAACACTTGGGAATTATAGGAGCTACAATTTAAGATGAGGTTTGGGTGAGGGCACAGCCAAACCATATAACTGACCTTAAGCCAAAGACAGCCTGAAGCCTGAAAACCAAGCTGCCAGTTCCAGGTGGAGTCCATGGTCAGAGTGAGAATGGCCTCGATGCCTTTTAGCCAATTGAATGGTATTTCTCTAGGCCCTCCCATGGACCAATCAGCATGCACTCTCTCATTCAGAGCCCATAAAAACCCTGGACTCAGTCTCACAGATGGGTATGATTTGGGCCCCCTCTCACACACAGAGTACTACCCACTTTGGGCTCCCTTTCGTGTTGAGAGCTTTTCTGTGGCTCAACAAAATTCTTCTCTCCCCTGCTTACTCTCTGGTGTCCACGCACCTCATTCTTCTCAGTCCGTTACAAGAACCCTGGACAGGCAGAATGGTGGGTGCAGAAAGAGCTATAACACCTGCTCCTGCTTGTTGAACTACGGGAGCAAAAAGACCGTTGGATACCACACGCCCCTGTCCACCAAACTTAGGGCAGTGGGGAGAGCTCTGACATGCCCCCGTCTGCTGAGCTGCACGCAGCAGGGAGAACTGTAACACGCCCCCATTCTCCTAGCTGCAGGCATGAAGAAGTGAAGCAGTTTGACGCCATTCCCTCTTGGTTAGTTGGCTGAACTTCAAGAGCTGCAACATTTCGTGAGAGCTCAGATCTCAGCATTCCCCCGGCGAGAGCTGTAACACCCCTTGGGACTCTGCAGTTGCTGGAATTTCTGAGTTTTTAGGTGCCATCACACCCGCCCTCATCTAGACTCTGGTGCCCAACGTGAAAACCTGCCGTGGCATGTCCAGTCCAGCTGTGGGCTGAGTGCAGAGTCCCTGTGCACCTGTGGGATTTGGGGCAGGGTGTGAGCCAAGTGCAGCCTGCCAGGCTGAGTGGGTGGAGTGAGCCCGGTGGGCCGAGCAAGGCTGCAGGCAAAGGTCAGGGTGGCCACAGAGATTTGCCGCTGACAAAGCAGCACCGAACGAATCCTGTAACATTTCAGATGAGATCAGCATCTGAATTAGTGGGTTCAGTAAAGCAGATTGTCCCTGGCTCCCAGTGTGGGCAGGCATCGTGCAATCCATTAGGAGTCTGAATAAAACAAAAGGAAGAGGAGCTTGCACCCTTCCCCCCTTCTTTACTGCTTGAGCTGCAACATCTCATCTCCTCTTACCTGTCCTCAAACAGGGATTTACATCATCACCTACCCCGGTTCTCAGGCTTTCAAATTCACACTGAATTACGTTACTGGCTTTCCTCGATCACTGGCTTGCAGACAGCAAATCCCAGGACTTTTCAGCCTCCCATAACCACATGAACCAATTCCTCATTATACCTCTCTCTCCCCTACCCTCTCACTCTCAGTCTCTTTCTCTTCTCTTGGTTCTTTTTTTCTGAAGAACTTACATAATATACGTTGTAACCCAAAGTAATGGAGGAAACACCAAAATCTGTTTGATTGGACCTCACATCAACAGCTTCCACCACACAGTTGTTGCTTTTGCTTTGGTTTTTCTATTACATGTTGCTATTCTTATTCCATGGAGGTTTTTGCAAATATCAATTTAGTTACAACAGTTTATCACCTACTATCTCTGATTTTGATTTTAGCATTTGCTAAAACAATTATATGACACAAAGAATGTAATGTAAAGCCTGAAATTAAGGTCCAATACTATATGCTACCTTGATATGTGGTGAAATTGGCCTAACATCTTTTTCCTCACTCTGCTCCCTCAGATAAGGTCCCCTCACCAAACAACCCTGTTTATCAAGGGGATCAGGCACACCTCCTTCTTCTTCTTCTTGAGTAGTGGATTTTAGTTCCCTGACAGCCTGTGAGAAATTACTCAAACAGGCCAATCACATCCTCCTGAAGGAATCAGGGGGCACTTCACCCCCTTTATACTATAAGCTTGACTCCGCAGCTCCTGGTTGTTAGCTCTGTTCTCAAGGACAACCATCATGAGGCCCTGGGTATCAAGCAGGTTCCGCGTTCTCAGGCTGTGAGTGTAAGAGACTAATAAATTGCTATCTCATCTGCCCAGTGATGGGTGTTCTGTGTTCAACCATTCCCATAACTCTGGGGAGGGAATCCTTTCCCCACCAATGGAGCGAATAGGAAGTGATTACACAAAAAGAAAACATGGCAGCATTAAACATAAATTTCTCTGTTTTATTGAACTGTTGTGTCACAGACAAGTCAGTCTATTCATAATTGGCCTTTTTTTTTAGAAATTGAAAATTACTCAAAATATGCCAAGATATCTTCTTAGGCTTTACAAAAACGACTCTGTTATTTTGAAAGTTGTACCTGTTTTCTCCTTAAAAACAGAAAAGATAAAGAAAATATGCATTCTTTAGTATTATAAAAAGCTACATTTGGATTACGCAATAAAAGTAAATGTGTCTATTCATTTTCTCACTTTTCAACATTTTATTTTGTGTGTCAACTAAATATTAAGACTTTCTTATATATTTATATTATTTCTCTAAAATTTTATTCTATACCACTAATACATTATTCTCATTATTATATTGGAAATGGGCTCATACATAATCCACAACATATCTTCCATAAGTATTTAGGTTTTTTAAAAAATTATTTTTAAAAACAGTAAATAGTTGTTAATATAAACCTAGATATAGGTATACATATCTAAGTGTGTGTGTGTGTGTATGAGTGTGTGTGTGTTTGTGTGTTATATCTTAAATGGTTCTAATTTTTTTTAATTGTCAGTTTTTTTGGGGGGGATGCAAATAATTCCCAACTCTTATTTTTCTACAATAGCAATAAGTCTCACATAAAAAGACAACACTTTATAAACTTTGTGAGTCAATCTGTGTTCTATACTGAGTGTTACTTATTTTATTATGTGTGACATGATCAGAGGCACAATAATTTGTGGCACCTCGGTCATGTGCAATAACCATTTCACATCAAAAAGCAAACAACCAATCTGACTTTTACTATTACACGGTTCATATGAAATGTGGTTACTTAGACCTGAAGCAGCAAGCAAGCATGAAATGCAATATTATTTAACACTAGATGTAAAAATTATTTGGGGAGAAAAGAAAAGAAAATTTTAATAGAAGAGACAGTGAAAATTGCTAGAAAGAAAAATCCTGGAAGAAATAAAACCTCTGACAAGTTGAATTTGTTGAAGGCTTAGGTCCTGCTGATGATTGCCTGCGATCTTGGTACATGCAATTGAGCAAATAGTAATTAATAAACTGAAGAGTATAACTCTTCTGATAATTCTGTTTTCTTCAAAGAAAGTGGGGAAGCTTTGATGTGAGAGGATCTCTTTTATTAGGAGGGAGACTTGAGAATCTATACACAAGCACTGTATTTTGATCAAGTTTCTCTAAGGGCCATAAATACCTCCTGACATGCAAGTTAAAGCAGTTTGAAATTGCATAAAATCCTTGAGGAGAGTAAGGTTTACTATTACCTAACTCTTTGAAGAAATACACAAGACAGAGAATTAGAATTAGAGGATTGATTAGAGAACTTCTGAAACTTTGTAAAGAAATGAAAGGAAGACAATGGGCAAAAGCTTTTCTTTTCTCTCTAATGTTTGTAAAGTGTATGAAATATAACCAAGATATAACTTCTTCCATTCTGGAAGGATTGGGTGAAAGGTAGAGGACCATACATATCTGAAGTGAAAGTAAGCGTATTCAAATAATTTTCGGCATGAGTTATTTTTAAAATGGCAGTTCAATAATTACAAAAGAAGTTAAGAGTTGTTTCTACTGTAAAAGTTGCCATTTCTGAAGTAAATAATTTTTGATTACTGTCATTGTTTCATGACTGATAAATAAGCTAGATGAGTATGTATTTAAGTTTGAAGCTGCCTCCAAACCCGTAATTCCTTCAATAAATAAGGCACAGATATAGGCTTATGCTAAACTTGGAATTGCATTGTTTGCTACTACACCGCATAATATATTTAATTCAACAAATATTTATTGCACAACTTCTACTCTCAAAATGCACTTATGTTTGATAAAGACTGTAGTTTACATTTGGAATGGAACACAAAAATAATTACAATTAAAAATTTGAAATGTTCTTGGCCAAATTAATTTATGTGGATTAACACAGGAGGAAAACAATAAGAGTATAATAGAGGAATTCCTTAAACTTCAGGAAGGGTAGTGCGTTTGGGCAGCGATTTGAGGATTATCTACGATAGGCACAATCTTGTTCCGGGTGAGTTAGGCATGGGTAGAGGGACGGGTGAAGGGAGGTCAAGCTAGTGAGCATGGTGGCGGTCTAGTTTGACAAGAGGACGGGATTCTTGTAAGATATGGGGAAAAGTAAGTATTGAAGAAGTACCTTAAGTGGCAGATGATGAATGCCAGGTTGGGATTTTATATTAATCTGTAAAGCAAAAGAACCCCACTGAGAGCTTGAGTAGAGAGTGATTATGTGAAGTGCTAATGCACTGAGGATTTTAGTTTTTTACTCAACTTTTCCTACTGGAGGACCTCTGTCTCATCTAGAATTGTATTTGTTGGTGTGTCTGTGTGTGATTGTGTGTGGGTGTGCAATGGTTTCAGGTTGAAACTTAAGAATATTCTAAATTAGATTATTCCACTCAGGACTTCTGATGGATATCTTAGACTTAAAAACTGATCTTTTGAAATTCTTTCCTGAAAAGATATTGATTTTTGTTACTTAAGGTGCTCAGCTCATTCATCAAGCTACTTTGAACAACTTAAAATATAAAGTATTTAATTTGTATTTACACTATATTAAATTACTTTAGAATACATATAAAAATATAAAAGACAATATTTTGCTTGTTACTCATGTTATTATTAATATTATTACTCTGTCATCTACTTTGCCATTATATTAGAATGTATTTAGGTTTTTCTAGTTTCTATATAGGCATAGTTTATCTTTTTACATTTTAATTCACACAAGACATTAATAATGTTAGAGACTGTCCGTGCCCCAAACAATAGAGGATAAAGAATTTTTCCCCAGTTTTCTCCCTGAAGGCCCTTTATTTGCTCTAGATTAAGCAATTTCAATCTCCACATGGTCTCTCTGTCCCTAAAAACAGATCTCTAGAAATGATTTTTCAGTTTTCACGTATTTGTTGCTTTGGTAACTCAACATTTGAAACCAGAAACCTCTTGTTATCTCATTTAATGAACTAGGAAATTAACAGTCAAAAAAGACTCAATGGTTAGAGAGGATTATTGATTTGTTTTGATGAGCAATGTTTAGTAGAAATAGTATGCTTTGGGTGAACTTTCAAATTTTCTAGTAGCCACATTATTAAAAAAACAGGTAAAATCATTGTAATAATACATTTTGTTTAATCTAATATACCTAAAATATTCTCATTCAACCTGTATTTGATAATAAAATTATTAATGAGATACATTTTCTTGTTCATACTAAGTGTTTGCAATCAGGTCTGTATTTTAAACTGCACATCCTAACTCAAAGCAGTTCTCCAAAATCAGGTGCGGCTCATGACTACCATCTCGGACAGTGTGACTCTAGACCATTGTTACCTATTCCTAGTGGATTAAAATTCATGTAATCAGTGAAGTATCAGTGATTTTCATTATATAAATGAGGAAGTTACTAATTTAATATTCCTGACTTTAAATCTACATGATTGGATAGTTATACTGAAGGAAAACTTTGCTGTAATCCTTCTACAGATTCAAGTCCTATGAAAATCCAGACAATTGTGAACCTTTTGTTCCACAATACGTGGATACATCATTAAGTTACAGGAATGCTATTTTTTCTGGTCTCTTTGTAGAAAAAAAGACACAAATTATTCACCTACCATCTTGGAAGATTGGTGTTTGTGCTTCATCACTTTAGACAAAGAGAAGCCAGTTGTCTTAGGGACAATTCATAGGAGAGGAGCTAAGAAATGTCATACTCTGGATACTTCACGTTTTATTCGGCTTGGACTGCTACAGCAAAATACAATAGATGGAGTGACTTAACAGAAATTTTTCTCAAAGCTCTGGATGCTAGAATCCAAGATCAAGTTCCCAGACAATTTGGTTCTTCTTGAGGCCTCTCTGCCAGACTTGCAGGTGACCCCCTTCTCACTGTGTTCTCACATGGTGGACAGAGAGGGATCAAGCTCTCTGGTCTCTTCTTATAAGAGAACTATGCCCATCAGGAAGACCCACCCTCACAACTTCATCTCAACCTAATGACCTCCCAAAGGTGCAGGCTCCAAATACCATCATATTACCATATTTAATGCTTTAACGTATGAATTTTGGAGGGAAACATTCTGACTATAGCCCTCTCTACCTTCTATCAATTAGATTTCACAGAGAACTGAGTTCCTCCTAATCTTTTCTTTATCACTCATTCATCACAGATCCAGGCAGAGGGCCCTTTTATTTATTTAGCTAGTTAATTCATTATTTTAAATAATCTAATGATAATTCATGAACCCACTTCTGTGCATAAAATATAAGGCCTTGACAATAACCTACATCCAACCATAGGTTCTACCTCTCCTTTTTTCAAAGTAGGCATCTCATCCTAGTCAAGTTAAACATGATTTTGAATCCTGTGTTTATTCTTTCTTCACTTTTCATATTTGTGTAGTTTTATTGAATGTATAAAAAATTCTAAAAATACATGCTTTCATTGTTTCAAGTATATAATATAGCATGCTATGTATGGTAGCTTGAAAATAATTATATTGTTACAACTCATTGTCTATCACTATAGATCATTTGTTTCAAATGCTATATATTTCACTATGTAAGTCTTTACAGTTTAATTTACTCACTCTCTACTTTATTCATATTCTTTCTAATTTAGTGCTATTGTGACTAGTGCTGCTATGAATATTCTTGTATGTCTTCTGCTGTGCATAATATACATCGTATTCCTTTTCACTCAATAACTCAACACATTTAAATCATCCTGTATCATGTATCAAGTACATGTGCTTGTTACGCTATCCCTTTTTACTTGACTTTCCTTTTTTTATAAGCTAAGATGTGATTCACACTGTCCTCCTTGACAACTAGGGTCTACCTAGAGCATAAAAGCTCCTTCAGAATATGTAACTTACAATTGTTTGTTCCACTGATATTTAGGTTTCCACGAATTTATTGAAAACCAAAGGAGTAGTGACAAGTAGTTTTTGCCTTCTTTGGATAACTTCTTAAGCATGGATTGAAATTTTTAGTTAGGAAGAACAAGATGTTTTAATTATATGGAACAGTGTATTTGTCTGAGATTCTTAGCATCTATCCTTCTAATTTAATAATATTTTTGGTGACCTAACATTTTAATTAATCTCTCTTCCATTTATCATTTAAGTACTTCCCTAACTCTGACTTTACTCAGTATTATACTCTAGAGACTAAAAATACAACTCACCCTATCTCTAGATGTGATTTCCTCTCAAATATTTCTTCTGCTGCTAGTGCAGTCTCAGATAAATTATTGCATAGGCTCTATTTAGATGAAGATTTGTATTCATTAGGCAGAAGGAAATAATCACAATGTCACTGAATTTGGGACAAGAAGATCAGATCTGTGTTGTGGTTCTGGTAAGATAACCAAATTCCTACACACCACCCATTCCTCCAACCCCAGGCAGGGATTGGCCTAGCCAAGGAGTTTACCAATTGTCAATGGTCAGAGAGTAGCTTTCTGGGGCTTCAAATTTGCATAAGTGTTATTTCTCTGGGAGGTAAAGATACTGAGATCCAGAAAGATACCTGCTTCAAAGTCAGTTAAGGAAAGCCAAATAAAGTTAAAAAACAATAAGGGGGCAGGGTGGGTTAAAGTGAAAGCAAACTGGGAATAAAGGAAGAGGACTAGGGAATTATAAAATGCAATTCCTTTAGGTATGAATGCAAATGTTATAACTTCCATGGTGTTTGCAATAAACAGCTCTTGCTGGACACAGTGGCTCACACCTGTAATCCCAACATTTTGGGAGGCCAAGGTGGGAGGAACACTTGAGACCAAGAGTTAGAGACCAGCCCGGGCAACACAGTGAGATCTCATTCTTACTAAATCTTTTAAAAAGTTATTTTAAAATAAAACATGTAAAAGAATTTAAAAAACAAAAAAATATGTTTTAACAAGAACAATATATTCTGTCACCAACTGCTTATTCAGAAGCTAGAGAATAGGAAAAAATATTCTTAACTTTCCTCTTTGGACCTCCAGAGGAGAGTCATTCTGCAATGGTTTTGCAAGCTTCTTCCTTGCTTATATTCTCTATTCCATCTTCTTATTTTCCCAAAGCATTACTCACAGTCATCCCAAGAACTCAGCTGTACCTTGTGGCCAGGCAACTGATTCAAACCTAAGATGACTCTTCATTTTGGTCTGTTCTACAAAGGAGAGTGTGGATAGCTTGTGGACAGTAGACTATGAGAGCTTCCAGAGCAAGACATCAAAATAAAACATGTTTTTCTGTATAAAATGTATTTTTAAAAAATCCTTTTCCAACCATGTAAGAAAGAAAAAATGGTGAATGTGACAATCTCCTTCTGCCCAGTGTCTGTTAGTTTTTCATTAAGAACCCTAAACAGTACTGATACCATTTTTAATCAAGTCATATGGTCTTGCTAAATCCTAGCATTGTCATGTATAGAAACATTTAACTGTGACTATGCATAAGCATTGAGGTAAATATCAGATTATTTAGATATATGAAAAAATATAAAAAGAATCAGCAAATATAAATGAAAGTGGTTGTTACTAAGGAAAGGGAATATTTGGAAGGAAGTGGTGAGACAAATAACTGCCAATTTCATACAAGTTCTGTAATGTTATTCATTTATTTTGTTATATACTGTTAAAAATAAAAATTAAAATATGCAATCAGTGTAAATGGGAAAATGTATATGAACCAAACATTATCAAATTGTTATTGTCATACTTCCAAAAGGAAAAATTGACCTGAAAACCCATTTGGAACAATTATATATGAAGATTTTATGGAGAATGAACAAAATGAATCTTTTTCACTGTCCTATACAAAAATGTGATTATGACTAGACTCAATGCAATTGTCTCTGAAAAGTTATATTTTAATGGAAATTTACCAATATTTACACAATGCTGTAGAAAATAATTATATATGTGAATACATAATGAAAACCTCTATTGAGTCAAATGATACAAGTAATGAAAAGGAAAAATAACTTTTATTCATTCATATCATTTTGATGGAGGAAATATGATTTGAGATGGCCCTCAAGCTGACTTAGCAGAAAAGGTAAACTTTTAAACAGAAAAAAAATGGCATTTGCAAAAGCAGCAGCTTTAGAAAATAAAAAATTCAAAATGAAACCTGGGATTAGAATATTTTTCTAGTATAGATTTTGTGTAGAGGGTTACTGTATGATAAAAGTTAAAAAGTGGCTAACAGTTAAAATAATATTATGTGGTTTCTTAAAATTCAGCTATAGTGTGTTCTCTTGCCACTGCATTGTTATAACAAACAAACAAACAGCCCTACATGTACTCAGCATAGGCAATAGTGTTACCTCATTGTAAGAACTAATTGGAGAGGAGCAACCCTACAGGTTTCCCTTTGCTCTTCCACAAGAGAAGATTTAGAGTAAAGCTAGCTTATTCAGCTTTACAAGTTATACAGTAAAATGTTACTCCATAGACTTGGTGAAGGAACTTCACGACTTATCTTTCTCGAGAGTCTAACAGACCCACTTCAAACTGCAGAATTTATATCATTCAGTATCAGTTTTGCTGATAAATACACTAAAGGAACATAATTAATTCTGGATGCAAATTCAGTGGATGCTGTTTGGGTAGAAGGCAGTAAATACGTATCAGAGGCCAAATGATAAATGTCAAGTTGTTCAGATGATTAGAAATACATCTTCAGAGCTGAATTTAAAAACTAGATGAAAAAGGCTACCTTAACACGGTATTTAATTTAGAGATTATTTCCAGTGACAAATAAATTATTTATTAGTAGGAATTGATTTTTCACAAGAGAAGATTTGGTAACATTTGATCAAAGAGCATGATATTCTATATTTGCCTTTATTGGACAGAAAAATGTAAGTTGTTTTAAAGAAAATACACAAGGATTAACTCACCCAGTTAGAAAGAAAGAAAAGTGAACTTATTTTTAATAAGAAGTTCATATTTCAAGTAAATACTTTAATACTAGGAAAGATCAAATGTATTGGACATTTAAAGAGATTATTTTATTCAGTCTATTGGAATACGGACAACATTCGTTGAGGAACATCTCAAAGAAGAAGGAGGAATCTGAGATTTTATAGGGGCAGACAAACAAAGGGATCATCAGCTTATCTTATTGGATTTGAAAATTATGTTAAAGTTGCCGTGTTATGAAATAGAATTATTATTGCAATAAAGTTTGTGAGAATAATTATTGAATTTTATTAAACACAAATTTGTACATTTTAATAATCTTAAACATTTAACAAAATCAATGCTAGCTTTTCAGTTACCAAACCTGTATAAGTTTAGAAAGAACATGCCCGTGTAGGGTAAAAATGTATGTGTTATATTTAATATTTAAAATTATTACATGAGAGAAAACATAGCTGCTTTTACTAAACCAAAAATATTAAACTTATTTTGCTTGACAAACATGTACCTAAATTCTGTAAATGTGAATTTTTTAAATGTTTCTAAGTGAAGTTCTATGTTAATTTTTTTTGGTACATTGAAAATACTAGAAGTTAAATTTTCTTTTTTTTTTTCTAGGATTTTTTAAAGGAATATTCAATATATGTAAGTACTTATTTATATCTAAACCAACTAGAATAGACCTCCTTTATGAGATTTTATAATCTACCTTGGTAATTCCATCTAGAGGCTGGAAAATATTACACGTACAATGAGAGGTAAAATTTTTTTGATTTATAGACATGTAAACATGCAGAGAGACACAGACAGAAAGTTTATAGCTGCCATTGTAAAATTTCATCCTGGGTCAAACACAAAACAGAAATAAAACTTACCAGTCCAAGTATATACTACCTAGATGGAATAACATTTTTTAATTGATTTGAGCCCAAATAGATAAACAGAAGTGTCTAACAAACCAGATTCTTTGTCATTATTCACTCAATAGAGATGAGAGTTCTCCAAATCCATCCATTTACAGAGAGCAGGAAATGATCAGAGTGTAAATCTAAGAGAAATTGGCATCTGAAATAAGTGGGCACACAAAAATAATCAAAATCAAGTCCTGACTAGTGCTAAAAAGAGACAAGAATCTGGGATGCAGGATCAGGAGCTGGAATCACCACTGGGTCCCTGAATTGCCAGTCAGGAATGTATAGAACACAATGGGTGTTATCTGGGTGGAGTTAACAGGGATTCAAAGGTGAGGTCCAATATCATTCTAATCATGGCACCAAAACTATAAAAGAAAACACACTGGACATTTGAAGAGGTGATTTTATTCATAGGTAATAGGAAAAACAATTATAAACGTGGAACGAGTTAAAGAAAAAAGGAGACCTAGGATTTGATAAAAGCAGGTAAGCAATGAAGTCATCAGCTAGTCTTGAGCAGGGAAGGAAATGGCTTTTACCTAAGTAACTGGGGTAGGGTAGATGTGGGTCTTATCTCAGAGTATGCAAATACTGATTTTCCTTTGCAGTCAAAATTTCTAGGAACACACAACAAAAGGTAGAGTTTTCTCTACCTTTGCTCCTTTCCAGTAACATGAGGCTCAGATAAAGTTCAATATGATTGATATCTTTTCATATTTGCAAATCAGTTCCTCTAAAACTTTATTTATTTATTTATTTATTTATTTATTTATTTATTTATTTGAGACTGAGTCTCACTCTATCACCCAGGCTAGAGTGCAGTGGTGCGATCTCGGCTCACTACAACCTCTGCTTCTCCGATTCAAATGATTCTCGTCCCTCAGCCTCTCAAGTAGCTAGGATTACAGGAGCCAGTCACCACTCCTGGCTAAGTTTCGTATTTTTAGTAGAGAAGAGGTTTCACTATGTTGGCCTGACTGGTCTCGAATTCCTGACCTCAGGTAATCCACCCACTTTGGCCTCCCAAAGTGCTGGGATTGCAAGCATGAGCCAGCGCGCCTGGCCCAATTTTTCTTTTTAGGAAAAAATACACTTATGGTTTAGAAAGGTAAATTGGAGAGCAATGGAGAGATTTGGGGTAGCTATAAGAATTACAGCTTTTTAGATGTTTTATTTATTTTGTGGATATTTCCATTATTATTTGGAAATTTTATTTTAAAAAATAAAGTTTGTATTGCTATTTTCTCTGATTATACAAGTAATACTTACTGTAGTATAGAGCTAACTACAAAAGAGTAAAAAAAAAAAACAGGTACTCATGTTCTCAGTATGCAACAATAGTGAATTTAACATATTTCAGTTTTTTCTATAAAATTTGTAGAATTGTTTTTCTATTATTAACCTTTATGTCTTATTCCAAATTTTCTATCTGAAAGTAGTAAACACCATTATGCAAAAAAGTGCTAAAACATTTTGTGTCGTTTCCCAAAATTAGTAATCCCATCTAAAAAATTTTTTTTTAAATATTTGCAAATGAGTTCCTCTAAAACCTTGATTTTTCTTTTTAGTAAATCAAAGCTACTCCATCTAAAATAAATTCATGTCCCCTGCATTATCTCCCACTACTCCTTATGTATTTTTTTCTTACCATTTACCAAAATTATTGCCAATATTTGGATGTGTTTTCTTTCATGGTTATTGTTGTACTGAAGATACAATTTTTCAGGAAATGTCGGTATTTTATATTTATTCTCAAAAAGTATTTGAAAAATGAGATTACGCTACCAAAAGAATTAGACCTTAAAATAAGAATACATATTTTCTTAC
>NW_016808467.1:2297063-2307600 GCF_001698545.2 Rhinopithecus bieti | reverse complement strand
AAAAAAAAAAACAGGTACTCATGTTCTCAGTATGCAACAATAGTGAATTTAACATATTTCAGTTTTTTCTATAAAATTTGTAGAATTGTTTTTCTATTATTAACCTTTATGTCTTATTCCAAATTTTCTATCTGAAAGTAGTAAACACCATTATGCAAAAAAGTGCTAAAACATTTTGTGTCGTTTCCCAAAATTAGTAATCCCATCTAAAAAAATTTTTTTTAAATATTTGCAAATGAGTTCCTCTAAAACCTTGATTTTTCTTTTTAGTAAATCAAAGCTACTCCATCTAAAATAAATTCATTTCCCCTGCATTATCTCCCACTACTCCTTATGTATTTTTTTCTTACCATTTACCAAAATTATTGCCAATATTTGGATGTGTTCTCTTTCATGGTTATTGTTGTACTGAAGATACAATTTTCAGGAAATGTCGGTATTTTATATTTATTCTCAAAAGTATTTGAAAAATGAGATTACGCTACCAAAAGAATTAGACCTTAAAATAAGAATACATATTTTCTTACAGTCCGTTGTATAAATTTGAAAAGTTTGCAATATAGTAAAATATAAAAATTCGTTTGCAATACATTTTTTACCAGCTGATCTCCTGCAGGAGAACTTCCTTGACTTCTCCACCTAAAATAAGTCCTTTTCCCTGTATTATCTCTCACTTCTCCTTATTTGTTTCTTTCTTATATTTACCAAAATTACTGCCAACATTTGGGTGTTGATAAAAGGAAAACTTCCGCCAAATTAAATTGAAAGGCGTTTACTTGAGCAATGAACGATTTGTGAATGGAGCAGCCCCCAGAATCACAGCAGATTCACAGAGGCTCCCGCGCAGCCACGTGGGGGAAGAAGATTTATAGACAAAAAAGGGGAAATGATGTACGGAAATCTACAGTGAGGTGCAGAAACGCTGGATTGGTTACAGGTTGCCGTTTGCCTTATCTGAACACGGTTTGAACACTTAGCTGTCTGTGAGTGGTTGAAGTACGGTCGCTAGGGTAGGCCAAACCTCAGCTATTGTCACAGGCACATACTCCTAAGTTAGGTTTTCAATGTCGTCTGACTATTTAAGCTAGGTTAGTTCATCCACGAGGACTCAAATATAGACGTACGGAGTCCTTCTCAGGCCATATTTACTTTAACAGTGTATTGCCTTTAATGCTTATTGTTCTACTTAAGATACACTTTATTTTTAGGAAACTTTGGTATTTTATATTTATTTTTAAAACTATTCTTTTCATTTGGGTTGTCAAATTAACCAGCATATATGAATATATCTAATTTTACTATGTCCTCTTCCTTACTGTTTTAATCAGATTTCTGTGATTTTCTCCTTTTTTTTTTTTTTTTTTTTTTTTGAGAAGATTTTGCTTTAGTACAAGATAGTTTTCCTAAATGGTTCATTGTTGCTTTGGACACAATTATTCTTTTCTTGAAAACATTTAAAATTCATTAGTTCGCTTTCAATTTTCATTTTCTTATATATAAATTTGTGTCTAACAATTTATGTAAATTCTGGGTTTGTAACCTTCAAGGTGGATATTGTTGCATAGTTTACTAACAACTCATCTTTATTTCACCTCTTTTCCTTTTCAGTCAGTCTATGTAATATAAATTTTGGATTGATTGTCTCCTTTTTTTTTTTTTTTTTTTTTTTTTTGGAGACGGAGTCTCGCTCGTTCTCTCGCCCAGGCTGGAGCACAGTGGCGCGATCTCGGGTCACTGCAACCTCCGCCTCCCGGGTTCAAGAAAGTCCCCTGCCTCAGTCTCCTGAGTAGCTGGGACTACAGGCGCATGCCACCAAGCCCGGCTAATTTTTGTAGTTTTAGTAGAGATAGGGTTTTACCGTGTTAACCAGGATGGTCTTCACCTCCTGCCCACCTCGTGATCTGCCCACCTCGGCCTCCCAAAGTGCTGGGATTACAGGCGTGAGCCACCGCTCCCGGGCGACCCTCTCCCTTTTTCTAAACAGAAGTCCATGTTACTCAAAATGCTTAGAGGCTTCAATATTTCTTCTGTTCCCTGAAGCAGATTATTTTCAGTCTGGTTGTTTGAATATTCAAAATGATATTTCCTATTTCCCTGTTTATTAGCTTTCAAGATTTATTCATTCAGTTAATTATTATTTTTCTGTTACTCATGCATGAACAAAGATATTCATTTACACTCAGTGTTTATTTGTTAAGAAATATGTTGTTTGATTGTTTTGTCCTTACTTATTCCCTCGGCTTGAGTCAAACCCTCTTCTGAGGTATACACTGGGCAGAGATAGCATGTAATCAGATTTTCAATGCTAGAATCTATTACTGCTTGATAGAAGCTGACATCTTCTTCATTCTCCAGTTCCTAGGTGCCTGAAAGACAAGAGTAGGTAAAACCTCTGGAAAAATAGAATTATACATGGTGTCTTTGAGCACCTGTACTTGCTTTAAGATTGCCATACTTTAGATGTTCTATGAACAGTCTTGTCTCCATCTCCCTATTCCTTGTGAGTTTTTTTCTGGATGTGGTAGTTTGTCTACATGTAGGGAAAGAGGCACTTTTACAATTTGAACAAGAATATTTAAGAGCACCCATAAAATAATTTAGTTACATAATTTGTAGTTTTCTGTAGCTCTTGTGTTTCTAAATTAGAGAGGCCAGTTGAGAAAGAGGCAGCTTCTCCCTGCACATTTCATATGGACTTGTGCTGTTTCTTTTAGTATAGCATGAGGTAACTGATCAGTTGAAATTTATTGAAATTATTTGTATTCATTTTTATCAACCTTACCATTAGTCTAATTTTCTTCAAGATTATCAAAATTGATTGACTGTTGGTCCTAATTTTCAACGTTTGTGTGTGTATGTGTATATATATCTGTGTGTGTTTTTCTTTTTTTATCCTGTCTTGGTAATTGTTTTGGTAAGAATTTAGAAAAGGGAGCCAGTGGATGCTAGCCAGATGCCATGTTAAACTTAAATTTCCAGGCACTAGGTTTTAAAGTCTAAAGTAACCATTGCCAAATTCCTTTCACAAATATTCTCCCTGCCATACAACTCAACCAGTGATACGTTAATGGGGCTGATACTACCATCTTTTGGTTTTACTAATTTTATCTGTGAAATAGTAATTTAGTTTTGAGTTTTTCATACATGTGTGTCTAGCCTAGTGGGATTAGACATTGTAACAATATTAAATCGATTTTCTTTGTTTTTATTATATGTTAAGGCATAGTAACTGATAATATAAAAGGACACAGTTCTTAATAATTTCTTAGAGGAAATGTGATCAGACATCTCTCAAAGTTGTGTATAATGTGTTGTATGAATTCCATAAATAAGGTACAAGAAGAGATCAGAGGACATTGGAAATCTTAGAGAAGACTTCAAAAAAGCATAATATCAGAACAAGGCACTGCAAAAGTGATAGGATTATAAAATGGATTGTGAAAGGCATTTCAAGGGAAAAAACTGCTGTGAGCAAATTTTCAGAGTTTAGATAATGCAAGCCATTCTCACATCTGGATACTGAGTTGTGTAAAAGAAATAAGGGAGATGTTCAGAAAATGTGAACAACAATGTTTTGTGACTAGATAATTGTATTAGAGAAATAGTTATAGATAAGCTTGTAAATACAGAACTGGATAGATTTTGGATGATATTTAATTTGGACTTTTTTATAGACATATGCCATGTAAAGTGTTCAACTAAACCAAAGATATAAAAGTGTAATTCTAGAACAAGGGTAAAGAGCCAGCTAACTGGGGATCAAATGGAAGTAAAGGGACCATTCAAAGGATATTTCATGATCAAGGTATAATGTTAAAAAATAAAGGACCTAAATTAATAAAATAGGTGAAGTGGAAAGAAAAAAGTAAGTGCAGGAAGTATTTTTAAGCAAGAAGCAACAAGACATTGAACATAATTGGATGTGGGGAAAAATACAGGGTGCTGTAGGCTTCAAACCTAGATATGTAGAAGTGCAGTGGTGCAATTAGCAAAATAAATAAAAAATTGAGGTTATATGAAAATAGATTTACATTTTATAAATAATCAATTCCTTTATTCTTGTGCTTGGAAATAAATTAATTTAGTTAAATTAGGAAATATTCAATAGAGCTGTCCAATTGTTGATGAATGAATGCAACCATCATTTTAAATGTTTTCATTATCTATATTGGAAATAAATATATAGTAACGATGATGTGACATTTAAAGTTGTCATTTAATAAATTACTAAGTGGTGGGCTTAAATATTTGTTCATAGCTCTATAAAACAGATATATAATATTTTAAAAATAATTGTGTTCTGTTGACATTCAAAACTATTAAAAAAGTAAAATGGAATTTTATTCAAGGTAGAAAAAATAATTTCTTATTCTCAGGTTATAGAAAATACTAGCGGCTATGCTCCCTGTTAAGTATTTCAGTGACAAAAGTAAAAATAAACAGGCCACACTCTGTTAACACTATGTTTTATTATCGTAAATAGAATTACGTGCAACTTTTCCCAGTTTCTTTTTCGTCTTTAACTTTTCATTTGTTATTTTTTAGATTTCACACCTACCGAGTGTGAGGAACTTAGATCAAAACTAGAGTGATCAAATTAACTTTATTTTGGCAAAGATGTTATATTTACATGGTGTTTTGTTCTGAAATGAATACAAATTGAAAAAAAATACTAAACTCTTTTTATGATCGTCTGATTTGTGGAAAGTAAAATTACCGTCACAAAAAAATTATTAGTCCCCACCTGCCTAGATAAATTGTGAGTTGTAAAATATCAGTTCCTAATATGCTTTTTCCTAAGGTATGGTGGAAAAAATAAACATCGTTGGTACTGGCCATTAGGCCATGTGTATATTAGTTATTAACTTTAATAGTTTTTTATGGGTAAAATGAGAAAAATATAGATTCACCTTTATAAAATAAATTTAGTATAAATGTAATATATTAAATATTACTTTTCAACTTGGATAATTTTAATATATACATAATATATATATATAATTACATTTTAAAATATATGTTTCCTCTAGGAAAATGGTAAAAAATTGCTATTACCTAAGCATCTTCTATAATATTAAGCAAGTGAATGTGTCTAACAAGCATTTTAGAAGTATTACCATGTATTACAAACTAGAAAATACAAAGAGTAGGAAGACTGTACTTGATATTGGAGGGCTTGTAGAAAAGTGCAGAGAAGTGTTTTATGAAATTAATGAACTGTGTGTTAAAAGTGCTATAGAGGTATAAGCTGGGAGATATGGCAATAGAAATGCATAACATTTCTGAAGTTTGAGAAATGTCAACATGGCATTTATATTTGACTGGTCCTGAGGTTGAGCAAATGTGGAAGAAGTAATGTCATGTGGCCCCTGAACCATCTTCATTACCCACACCGTCTCACTGTCACATAGGAAGAACCCACTTGCCAGACTCTTAGCAACTAGATGTGTCTGTGTGACTAGATCTGGTGGTGACATGTGAGCTGGAGTCATTTAGGCCACTTCCAGACCTGGTGTTTAAAAGTCTCACAATCTTCTTTTGTGTTTGTTCTTTTCTTGGACAGCTGGAAGCGAAGGCCTCACCTATGGTGGATTACACAATGTAAGCAACTTGTATTCTTAAGCCCATAGTAAGACTACTGCTGTCTAGCACAATCTCTCCACCTGACTAGAGCAGGGAAGCAAGGAAGACACGAGTGTGTGATGTGTTAAGGCACTGAGATATTGTTTACAGCCACTATCATCTATTTTTTTTTTCAAATCTTCCTCTTCTCCTATTTTATTTTAAAGATATCTTTGAGGTAGAATTGGCAAGACTTTGTGACAGATGAGATATGACGGAGGAAATAAAATAAAAGAAAAACATTAGTGCAAGTTTTTTGTTTTAGGGCAGCCAACATCATAAACTGAAATAAGGGGTTGAAAAACTAGGACAAATACTTCCTTGTGAGTGGCAGAAGATGGTAGAGATGGAGATTTTGTGTGTGTCTTTGATAATGGTGGGGGAAAAGATTACCAGATAGAAATGAAGCTCTTGAGCTCAGGAGAGAATTTGCCACCAAAATATGAGATTATCCATAAATACTACTTTGCAGAGCAGGCCTTATACTGGATGTTCATTGGCCTTTCTATACAGTGATCAAATTTATCAACCATCTCCCATGTAAACACATAGTCACCCTCAAGAGTGTTCATACTCTCTCTGAAATCTTGTAACACGAGACTCAAGTTAAAAAATAACAAAAACAGAATACATGGAAAAATAACAGGAAAGACAGATGAATGGCTTTTGCTAAGCCAGAAAAATAAAACATTTCAGAAAAAAATTAGGATTAGCAATAGTGTTGCCACAGCAAGGCTACGTAGATGATGACTCAAAACAGATGATTAGGCTAGTGTTTTAGGAAGAGACTTTCTTTTCTTCTTTTCTTTCTTTCTTTTTCTTTTTTTTGTTTAGTTTACAATGCTGCCTCCCAAATAATATTCTATAAGCAATCTGACTTTTGGCATGGGGCTGCAGCTGCAGTGTGATGAGTGGTGATGAAGTATTGAGTATCAGTAAGAGCAAAACATCTCAGAAGTATTTGCAGCGATAGAAGAGACAAATGGTTTAAAAAATAGAATTCAGTGTCAGTGGACTAATAATTAAAATATATCAACAGAGCAAGATTCTAGAGGACTTTGGAAGGAGTTCACTTAACTTCACAGGGAAAGAAAAGGCCTTACAGAAGAGTTCAATATAGATGCTTGTACAAGGGTACAGGAAAACTTGCGAGAGGAAAGTCATGTAATCGTATATAACTATCTCAGTTTTCTCTGTAAAGAAGGAGGCTCATCATTCTGGTTTCATTAACTACACTGAAGATCAAATGCAAGACCAATTTTTCTATATGGCACCTCACTCCCAATTTAAATGTATTTGCTTTTAATATTATGAGTATTAATGATAAGATGTATACACCACCTGTGCTTTCAAATCTTCAGAATTTTTCAGTGCACTAAATATAGATTACAAACTTAATCTGTCAGTATATATCAAAGAGGCTGATAAACTCTGCAATTTCCCTGCCTCAGATAGTGGCTCTGGGAAAATATCCAAGATCCGAATTAGTTATATTGGGTCTATATAAGATGTCAAAGATAAAAAAAACCTCAGATATTAGTTAAAGTTGTAAGGACAGATTTTAATCCATAATATACTACTGCAATAGGAAAGAAATTCCAGCATTAACAGAACTTAACTTGGATTTGGATGGAAGTGACTCAGTACTTCCGAACGGGATAATAGAAAGGGGGTAAGCAGCAGCCCAGTAGAGTCAGGAAAGTGAAAAATTACAAAAATTAGGAAGGGATATTGGTCCATGTGAAACCCATTTGGGTTTGTTGACTGGTTCTTATAGAAGTTAGGCTCCTACTCTCTCATGGAGACTGGGAGACAGGAGCCCTATCTTCAGGTGCTAGTGAAAACAAATAGTAAATGCTTCTGACAGCCTTGAGTTTTCTCAGGCAGACACATTAAGGGGAACTAGGGTCATCTTAGAGATGCGACCTTGAGCTGCTAGAAACCATGTTAGTGTTTTGTTCAAATCTTTATAGGTCAAGATTGAGGCTGAGAAAGGGCTCCAAGGAGTCCGGCTAGAGTTTGGTCAGGGAGAAAATCTGTCAATGGTGATTCCTAATTCCACCAGTGAAAAACAACCATTATCAATATTCGTATTTTCCCTTCAATGCCAATAACAGGACATACACACTGACTAACCAGACTACTCAGGGCCCCTATTTGTTTGAAAATGCTATAGTATCTCTCTTCTCATCTTTATAATGTTTGAATTGAATCTTCAGTACTCGATTCTACCTGTTTTTCGTCTTACATTTAAAAGATTTTTTCTTATATTAAAAATAATATAATACATTCTCTTTAGAAGCTCTTTATTCATCTTAGTACGTTTAAGAATATGGCCAATTTGCATGTATAGCCAAATAATTGGAGATGACTGCGAATGGGAAGACAAAAATACTCATGAGAGGTCCGAAGGCAGAGAAGGGTAGTAACTCGCAATTGTGTAAACAATGTGCTAGGTACTGTGCTAGCTGCTTTATCAATTGTTTAGTTTGTTTCCAATAACAAATAATATTCCAGACAAAGAAATTAACTGTCAGAGAACAAATTAATCTGTAAAAAAAAAATGCATAATTTATAAGCATCAAATGTTTGGCTTTANCAGCTTGTTAAAAGTTAAATAACTCATATGATTCTCATCTGTATAGGAAAATTTTAACGTACTCCCTTTTATTATCCTTGGGAATAAGCCTAAGTAATTCTGACTGAATAATAACAGCAGAACTGTTTGTTTTGGAATTCTGCTTATTTCAACAAATATTTATTTTATACCTATACTTGGAAGTCAGTGTGATTAACATTTAGAAGGTAGTGGTCTGTTCTGAAACTTCATTTGAAGTTTTCTAATTTCTAGTTTTATCATTTGTTTCAGAGGTTAGATTTCAAAGCTTTGTTACAATGCTTTGCAGCTTGATATATAAACCGAGAATCAGCTTTGATCCCTGTCAAGGTTTTGATAGTAGGGAATTACACGGCAACAGCACGTATGCTGATGCACCAAGTATTAAGTACTATACAATGATTACTTGATACAGAACCTACACAATACGGACTGCCACAGATATGAATGATACATTGGCATTCACCTTTCTCTAGTGTTTGGGTTTCTTTTCCTACTTATGTATTTTCCATGTAGCTCAGCTGCCAAGTCTGACACCTAAGGGTCAATCCTTCACTACATGTAGTTTAAGTAAAATTCCACATTTACCTCCAAACTGATGCCTATACCAAGGGATTTCCAACCATTTGGAAAAAAAAAAAAAAAAAAAAAAAAAGCTATAGGGTAGACGTATCATTTGGTACTGTCTCACTTACAAATTACTCATGCAGACTTATGGAGACTTCCCTCACTTAGCTAATGACCAGTGCAGACCTCAAATGGTTGTTGCAAACTTTTCATTATGTGATCCATGTGACTAACTACAACATTTGTGAAATGGGAACACAAGTCTCCAAACTAGAATATTTTTTCCAGCATTGCTAGATTTTTCTGCAGGGATGGTTTCCTGCTGTGACTGTTGTGTATTGTTAGGAAAGTGATACCAAATGGCTCGAGTAGTCAATGCAAATTCAGAGTCACCCAACATTGACTTTGGTTCAATCCCTTGAAATAACAGAGAGATACAAATCCAGCACCAACATAATGCTAAGCAAAGCAAATTCAAAAAGATAATGTATGCTTTCCACTTTATTATTGTTATGCTTTTAGAGTGCTTGTGAAAAGACATAGGTCAGGAGGCTCAGTCTTGAGGTTCTGTCCACACTTATGCACATTCAATGACTTGTGTGGAGCAATGACCCATTTTAATTGTAATTTTTGTTTATCCAAATAATTATATATCCTGCCCCAACAAATGATAGAGAATTTTATAGGAGTTCTATTTATATGAAAAAATAATAAACAATGATTAGAAACCCTACCCAGGTATCCTTAGAGTTTTTTAGGGGTTGATGAATTCCTAGATAAAATTCCTGAGACCTGTGCAAACTACTGGATTGAATACAAAAAGAATGATTATTAAA
This sequence comes from Rhinopithecus bieti, assembly GCF_001698545.2. NCBI lineage: Eukaryota > Metazoa > Chordata > Mammalia > Primates > Cercopithecidae > Rhinopithecus > Rhinopithecus bieti. The sequence continues at coordinate 2,297,958 of NW_016808467.1, read as the reverse complement.
GTGTGAAATAAAAGATTAATGGTGACTGGGCACCTCCAACTTGCCAGAGATTATGTTGTGTATTTGATAGACATTATCTGACATTGTCATAGAAACTAGAAACTCATCAATTGTTTCTAGCTGATGTATGAATAGAATGTGAGTGACTGGGAAAATTAACAATTAAAATTTGTTTTACTTAAATATAGCAGTTGGAGAGAGGCCCAGGAAAGTTCAAAGGTTGAAACTAATGACGTTTTTTACCCCCATAAAGATAAAGAGACGAGAAGAAAAGAAGCATAGAGCAGAGAAAGGAGAAAAATAAGTCACATTACCATATATATATTTTTTAATGCTTTGCCAATCAACCAAACCACCTAAGGGAGGGACAACTTACTTACTCCCAGGTGGTTCTTGGCTTTGCTGGCTGATTAGCTTGAATGGAAAAGACTGCATGTCTTGCCCAGTTTCTATTTGTTCTTGAACCACATAAAAACACTTGGTCAGTCTATATTCTGGGTTTTCTATTTTATTTTTGACTGCATGTTTTTTGTTTTTTGGTTTTTGTGTTTGTCTTATTTATTTTTAACCAATCATGTCATATGTTTTAGGAAGTTGAGTTAAAGAATATAGGTTGGACCCAGTGGCTAACGCCTGTAATCCCAGCACTTTTGGAGGCCGAGGTGAGTGGATCATGAAGTCAAGTGATAGAGACCATCCTGGCTAACACGGTGAAACCCCATCCTACTAAAAATACAAAAAAATTAGCTGGGCATGGTGGCACGCTCCTGTAGTCCCAGCTACTCGGGAGGCTGAGGCAGGAGAATCGCTTGAACCCAGGAGGTGGAGGTTGCAGTAGCTGAGATCGTGCCACTGCACCCCAGCCTGGGCAACAGAGAGAGACTGTTTCAAGGAA
>NW_016808467.1:2251541-2296803 GCF_001698545.2 Rhinopithecus bieti | reverse complement strand
TATATATATATATTATATATATATATATATATGTATTATATATTAATACAAGAAGTTTTCTATGAAGATTCTGTACTAGTACTCATGTTATACTTTTCCATAGAATTTTACTTGCTGCCATTATTTTAGGTAACTTACGATAATTATAGTGCAGTTTTAAGTAAGCTTTCTCAGGAATTATTTACCAGTTGAGGATTCTTCCTTCTTCAGGTGATTTTGGAGAAGAAATACCTTTAGCCTAAACAAAAGTTGAAATGAAAATATTCTGTGATAATAACCATGAAATAATTATTCAAAATTTTGGTAATTTTTTACCTATAGTAGAGTTACTTTGATTTCAAAAGCAGTGTCTGGAAGAGAAAGAGGAGGAGATGAAGCAAAAGAAAAAGAAATACACCGGCCAGGCACGGTGGCTCACACTTGTAATCCCAGCATTTTGGGAGGCCAAGGCGGGTGGATCAGGACCTGGTCAGGTAATTGAGACCATCCTGGCTAATACGGTGAAACCCCGTCTCTACTAAAAATACAAAAAATTAGCAGGGCGTGGTGGTGGGCACCTGTAGTCCCAGCTACTCAGGAGGCTGAGGCAGGAGAATGGCGGGAACCCGGAAGGCAGAGCTTGCAGTGAGCCGACATCGCGCCACTGCATTCCAGCCTGGGCAACAGAGAGAGACTCCGTCTCATAAAAAATAAAATAAAATTAAAAAGAGAAATACACTGCAATATGTATGGTGATGCCCAAAGTTAATGCAATTTTTCTCTGCAGTTCTCACAATGGAAAATAGGGTGAAAATAACCAGAATATTTCACCCCTCAACTATACTTCTTTGGTATATTTTGAGATGGCTATTCAGAGGGGTTGCAACTACAAGAATAGCCCTGAAGACCTATCTTCTGTGATGGAGATTCACATCTGTAGAGGAAATCTACATTAGTGACATGAAGTAAATAGTAGATGCAAACAGGCTTTCTCTGGAGTCCCTCTTTATCCAGAGTTAGGAAATATTAACTCATAGGAAAAGGAGACTAAAATCTGACACTTTTAAAGGTCTTACAGAAACATTTTTACCATGTGCTATCATCTTTTCTTCTGAGGGTAGCTCTGAGAGATTGCCTGGAAATCATCATCTGGTAATAAAACAATCTTTGTTTACAACAAAGTTCTGTCCCTCACCTTCCTGTCATCCACGCCAGAATTCAGAGAAACTTGGGCCCAGGCAGCAACTGTTCTTTGGGCTCATTCATTTCCCCAAAAATAATTTACTCCTGCACCTCCATCTCCTCTCTCCTCAATGAAGAGGGCATTTAAACATCAACCATCGGTTTATTTTTTGACATTTTGTATTTCGTATGACTTCTGTGCACATGTGGGCACATAACAAATTTGTTATGCTTTTCTGTCATTAACCTGTCATTTGTTATAGAAGTGTAGAGTGTGGCTTGTCATAATGAGAAAGAAAGGAATTACTTCCTTTCTGGCACTGCAAATGAGAGTAACCCACAAGTGGTATTCATTGTGGAGATTCTTAAAATATATTTCTCACTGTTCAGGACCTCTGACAGCAGAATTTCATGACTGAATTCCTAAGAATGGCTTTTATCTGCAAGATAACCATTTCCCCCCCAAAAGAGAAGGATAACTCAGTGTTCAAATGTGAAACAAATTCAGAGATTTAAATTATATTTTTTGGTAAACTATTAGACCAAATCTGATTACTTTAGATAACAAATGCAGTCTAAGTTTTCTGTTTTTTTTTTTGATGAAACATACCTTACGTAAATTAGGACAGCATATACAGTTTCAACAACAACAATATAAAATACTGATTGGCCAAACGGGTTAAAACTAAAATTTATTAGTAATTTTAAAGGTCCAGTAGATCATTCCTTGATCAAGTTCCCTCTCTTTTTCTCCTCAAAGTTAATATAGTCTTGACTAGCATAGGGTCAAAGAGGAGAAGCTGTTTCTCTCCCTCTAAAGGTTCACTGAATTTGAACTGACAAAAGGTAGATTAATAGGAAAAAGGCATACAAAATTGATTGAATGTGCACGTGGGCAAATCACTGGCATGTGATTACTCAATAGTCCAATGAGGTGCAGTTGCTTGTATGTACCCTTCTTCATAGGGAGAGGGGAGAAGGGAATGCAGGCAATTATTTTGACTTTATCGATGTCACAGAGCCTAGTGAGAGAAGCAGAGGAGCAAGTCATCTCATTATCTTTAACCCTTGTGAATCTGAAAGTGTCTGAGACAGATCTCAATCAACTGAGACACTTTATTTTGACAAGGTTAAGGACCCACCTTAAGGACCTCAGGAGACTCTGGTGATATGTGCCCAAGGTGATCAGGGTACAGCTTGCCATTATACATTTTAGGGAGACATGAGACACGCATGTACATCTTACACATATTGACTGATGTCTAGTCTCATGTGTCCTTAAAATGTATAAGAGCAAGATGTAAGGGATTGCAGGGAGCTTTCAAGTCATAGGTAGATAAGACACAAAAGGTTGCATTTTCTTTTGAGTCATTGATCAGCCTTTCACTAAATACACAATTTAGTTTGACTCAGTGAATCTGCATTTTTACATAAACAGTAGGGCAGAAGAAGAAATCAGATATGCATTTTTCTCAGGTGAGGGGAGGGAAGACTTTAGCATCTGCGAAGATAAGCTATCATTTTACATTGCTGGGGTGAAATTCAACAAAACTGTTTTAGGGTACATATCTTCAGACCAACAAAGAATTTTCTTGTAGGTAAATTATAAGGGAAATATGTAGCTTTTTTATCGTTGTAGCTATCTTATTCAGGAATAAAATGGGAGGCAGATTTGCCTGACATAGTTCCCAGCTTGACCTTTCCCTTAGCTTAGTGATTTTGAGGCCCTGAGATTGATTTTCCTTTCACACCCTTTTGCATTTACCCTGCTACATAATCAGTTTTTCCACATGTTTCATGCTAGATTCAAATGTCAGCTTCTCTTACAGAAAGAAAAGATACCAATTGAATTTCACCTAAATCTGCCATCTAAAATGACAAATTGATTAATGTGATTAAAATGGGTTTCTGCAATATTTTATAGAATGCTTTTAATGTGAGTACTTACATCCTTTACCATTCATCATCCAAGGCATTTGTTTAAAATTTAAAATTCTCTCTCAAGTTTCTCTTGATGTCAACTGTGCCAAAATTTGTCACTTCATTGAGCTAAAATTCTCTTGCACTCTACAGCTCAGATCTGAGAAACAGCTTGCCATCTTAAACAAGAGAAGCAAAATTTTCTGTGTGATTCCTGACTAACTTGTTCTGGGAAATGCCTAATCAGTTTGTCAGTCACTTTAATCCTGCTGTATCAGTGAAGTAGGATTATTTCCCTGACCCTCTCATGGGACTCACAACAGGGATGCCTGGCTTACTCAGTCTGTAGCTCTCAACTCTTTGTGGGAGGTGGTGCATGAATGAACAAGGCGGGAACTGGAGTGTGTGAAGGCCAGAATCAGCTGGCCACTCCTTTGCCGGTAAGAGTGAACTCCACTCATTCGAACCGACTACCTTCCACCCACTATGGGAGAGAGCACAAGGGTGAACAGATGCAGAAACTAGGGCAAGCACTTTCGGGCAGAGGCTGGAACCAACTCTGTGCTGGCCCCACAGCAGCATCTAGGGGAGGTGCCCATGATCTCTGAAGCCCCAGAGAGAGTGTAACAGTAATCTTTTAGCTCTGCCATTGTGGAGGGCTTAAGTGTTAACAGCTCACTGGACCTTCTGCCTTTTCCCAGGCGGTGGCTACCATCCCAGCCAGAGCAAAGGGTCAGTGGAATAGCCTTTTGCATCTGCACTTGTGGCACCCGAGCTCTTGTCTTGTGTCCAGGAGAAATGAGGTTGAATGAATGAATTGAAGGATGGTAAATGTAGAGGATTTTATTGCTGATGAAAGTAGCTCTCAGTGGGAAGGGGAGCTGGAAAGGGTATGGGACTGGCGGTAGTCTTAACCTGAAGTCCAGCTGTCTCTGGCCAGATTCTTCTCCAAAGTTACACCATCAGGCTGTCCCTCTAAAGTCAAGCCACTTCCCTACGATGTCCAGCTGTAGTCTCCAGTGTCCCACTGCTTCTACTCTGTGCCAGCTGAGTCTGGTGATGGGTAGTGGGGTGGACCATGGGTGGCTTTGGAAAAGGCCACATTCGAATGGAAAAACAGGGATGTACATTCTCACTTTGGGCTGTGGTATCAAGCTTGAGGGTGGGGTTTTGTTGGGGAAGCTGACCGTTTCTTCCTAGAATTTCTCTGCCTTCTGTCCCTATCATCAGGTTGAGATTTGTCCAGTCAGATCACACTCTCCAGGCCGTCAGCTGATAAACTCTTCATGGCTACTCTATTTTAATACCTCTGCATTACTGGGAGATTTGATATGGCCTAAACAAGTATTGTATTGTCCATCTTGAATTATTTTTCTCATGGAATCTAATTATCTATCCATTTGGTCATAGAGGCACTGCTCATTGCAGGGAAACCAAAATGAAATATTTTAAAGCTTTTTTTATACTTTAAAACCTTTGTCAAAATAGTAATATCTTCATTATAATTACATATTTGTACAAAATAAGGTATCATTATGTTATTGCATATTGTTAATATTGTTATTGTCAAATTTATCCAACTATAATCACGTCTTCCAGAGCTAGCAATGGACTATAGGCTGGTTACCTATCAACTTTTACTTGTTTAACATTTTAAACTGATGCTTTATCTTAATATTGTTCTTAATTGAACATCATTTTATTTTAACCCTATAATATTTTTAACATAGTACAGAACTTTACTTTTTAACATGTTTTTCATAAAGTTTTTTTTTATAGACTGGTACAGTTTAATCAGACTAATATGGCTGTGTTGGTTGCTGTTGCAGGTGCCAAAGATATAGAGATACTCGTGTGGTTTGAAAGAGGGTTCACAGCTGAGAGGAAGAGGGAGCGCAGCATCTTTCTATAGTGGCTCAGAAGCACTGCCCTGGTATCTGAAAAACAGTGCATTCATATGGCCTATATGCTCATCTAAAACAACATTTAGCAGAATCTTTCCATTTTTTTTCATGTTTAAATTGTATTTTTATCTGTGTGTGCTTGTTTTTAACCTGAGAGCAGCTCACTAACAGGGATATTATCTGGATTTTGGAAGGCCTACTTTTTACAAAAATCAATTTTAGAGATGCTCTTAAGTGCCAGGCTTTAATTTCACAAAATATATCTAAACTTTTAAAGGTTCATTTTGCAGTAATTGAAGATCTAGGAATATTTATTTTTCAGTTCTTCATTATCATTTCTTCATTATTAAGCAGAAGCGAATGGATATTAATTAATGACCATAACAACAAATAGAGGTTAATTGAACCACATTTTTTTTTAAAGTTTTAAAGGGCTTATAACTTGAACACAAACACTTACAGAAGAGCAAGTTCTTAGGATGACCTTCTAAATGATTTACTTGGAGATCTGAGATGTATATTTTTAAAGTTGAATATGTTAGCCAGGAGGATACACACACACAAATGTGTTCTTTCCTTGATATGTATCCTCCAGAGCCCAGCAAGCATCAGGAAAAGGACTCCAGGGAACATTGCTGAAAGGATTGAATTGGCTTAAGAAGCAGACAACCAAACCAGCTAGGGAGTTTTGCGCTACATCTCAGACAGTTTATTAAAAAAGCAAAGGGGATAAAAGTTCCCCAAAGATCACATGCTAGCTATGCCTTAAAACTGTGATTTTAATTCTGTGGTGTTGAAACTGTGTCAAATAGCCTATAGCAAGATACGTCCTATGTGCTGCAAAATGATGCAAAATAAATACTCACTGTGTTTTGAGAACAAACTCATTAGTAGAGGAAACACTGTACTTTACACACCCTAAGGATATTTGAGTGTTCACATAGGCACGTAAATGTTGATGTGAAGTGTCATTCATAGGTGACGGTAGCTATATATTTTTTCATTAACATAACTATTGGATTTCTATTAAATTGAGTAAGGCTTTATGAGATCTGTTGGTTTAGGAAAAAACACCTAGATAAAACTAATTATAAAAATGGCTGTAATTTTCATTTTCAATGACATTTTCACTTTCAAAATGTTTTACTTTATCATTTGAAAATAAAACCCTGTTAAATAAGTAATATTATTTTTAGCCCAATTTTACAGGTAGAGGAATTAAGGGAATCGAAATTGGAATTTCCCAGGACTCTGACATGAAGATTTGTATGCATGGCATTTATTAAGAAGTACAGGCTGGGCACGGTGGCTCACACCCGTAAATCCCAGCACTTTGGGAGGCTGAGGTGGGTGGATCACCTGAAGTCAGGAGTTTGAGACCAGCCTGGCCAACATGGTGAAACCCCATCTCTAGTAAACATAGAAAAATTAGCTGGGCATAGTGGCATGTGCCTGTAATCCCAGCTACTCGGGAGGCTGAGGCAGGATAATACCATGAACCCAGGAGAGGGAGGTTGCAGTGTGCCAAGACTGCACCACTGCACTCCAGCCTGGGAGACAGTGAGACTCTATCTAAAAAAAAAAAAAAAAAAAAGATGGAACTATACTTGGGATCCACATCTGTAGAAGGGAGGAGAGAGAAGGAAGATCAGCAGAGAAGTTGATATGCAAGCTGATGCCATGAAGCTCTCAGCAGACATCATGTAGATCTGGCATCACTCTTCAGAGGTCAGATCTCAGGGGCATTAGACTTGCATGTATCTCCCCACCATGATTAGTCATGTAAAGACGCAGGAAGTCTGTTTTTTTTTTTTTTCAGCTGCACTGTTCCCCAAAGAGACTGATAGCTAAGGATGGTTGCATGGTAGCATTCCTAGCAACTAGGAAATAAGTTCTTTATTCTTAAAGGGTTACCTGGATGTCACAAAACAGCATGCAACACAGAGGGTATGGAGTTACAGGGACAAAAGGTGTATGTAAAAAGATGATGTAGTTTGAATGTATGCCTCTGCCAAATCTCATCTTGAATGTTGGAGGCAGGGCCTGTTGGAAGGTATTTGGATCACGAAGGTGGATCCCTTAGGAATGGCTTGGGCTAACCCCTTGGTGATAAGTGAGCTCTCACTCTGAGTTCACATGAGATCTGGTGGTTTACAGGTGTGTGCCACCCCTGCCCCTCTCTCGCGCTTGCTTGCTTCTGCTTTCATCATGGGATGTGCCTGCTCCCTCTTCACTTTGCACAGTGATTGTAAGCTTCCTGAAGTCTCTCTAGAAGCCAAGCAGATGCCAGTACAGTGTTTCCTATAAATCCTGCAGAACCATGAGTCAATTAATCCTGTTTTCTTTATAAATTATGCAATCTCAGATTTTTATAGCAATGCAAGAACAGCCGAATAAATAAGACAAACTAGATTTTATAATTCTAATTTCTATTTCTGTGTTACTACACCATGAAATCTCCATATTAGCTTTTGTAAATTGTTCTATCATTTTACCAATCTACATGACTTCACTTTCCATTCATAAACTTATCTAGAACTGAGCTTTTAAACAACATCTAACTGTAAGCAAAGAAGTTTGTTTGCAGGTTATAAAAATGAAGCAATATTAGCAAAATTTATATTTAGCACTTTCATTTTCTGAGCTGACAAATATGCTCAAATATGTTTAAAAATATTATATATGCATCTATTTAAGAACAAGGGCATATGCAACTGCAAATAGTGATATTTTTAATTTGAAGCATCTCTGTATACCAACAGGAGGATTGATAATTATTAAAAAAAAAAAAAAAAAAAAAAAAAAAAAAAAATCACCCGACAAGGGGACAAACCTATAAGGCATCCCCAAGTTTCTTTTTCTCTGACTACATGGTAGTGATCAAATTATGAACTACACACTTATTCTTGAACCCAGAATAACAGGATAATACAAAGAGCAAGCATTTAGAGAAATATTCATTTTCTAAAAGAGTGTAAATAGTTTGGTTTAAGGTGGATTTTTCAGTGCAGGAGTTTGAGTAGGATTGGATAAGTTAAGTGGTTTAAGATCAGTGAAAACAGCAAGGTGAACGTTTTGGGGCAAGAGGTTCAGACAGTCTTAGGGCATAAACCTCAGTGAATGTTGTCTACTGAAAAGCTGATCAGATTGCAGGGAAGTTCCTAAATTGAACACTCAAGTTCTTTGGACAATAGTCTCCTGGATTATAGCAAATTCACGTAAATGTAGACAGTTGTGTTTGAGGGAAGATGATTTCTTTCTCACAGTGAAGAGAGTATCAGCCAGTTAAAATGCCAGCCCTTGGATCTTAGCTGCTCCACAACTAGCTGTGGGCTTTGGATACATCTATTAATTTCTCCATAAGTCAGTTTTCTTGTTTGTGCTTATCTTACATCAGAAGTTAGTCATGAGGATTAAATAGACAACACTAGAAACAATTGGAAGTGTTCCTAATACATAGTAAGTAGGTTATTACTATTTTCCTCACTCCCCTTACCATTCATTTGTATCATATACACAATCCCACACATATCTGGTTCTTTTTGGCAAGGGCTAAGGACTAAGGACTAAGGAAAAATAAATGATGAAGTTGATTTAGAGGTTTATAGTATTGAAGCATTTACATCATTGACTATTTATGTGACATACATGTGCGTGTGTGTACATATCAATAAAGTTATTTTTCATGGCTCTGCTAACTCTATAGAAGTAAAGTGGCACATAACAGATTGCCAACAAGAAGAAAACACTGGAAAGTATCTAAGTTTTTGCTTAGCACACCTGTCAGAAATTATCCCAGTCTCCTGATATTTTCATGAATACTAACCCATCATTACTGACATGTTTCTGTTTTCCTATGAAAGATGTGGCAATTCACTGTCACTGTGATTATCAAAATAATCAAGGGTCAAGTTACAGTGGAACCAGAAAACAAGGTTCATAATATCCAGCTTGTTTATTCCTTTATTCTTCCAAGAAATATTTATTGAGTACCTATTAGGAATCAAGCAAGGTTTGTATGTAGGACGTGAACGGAATTTTGTAAACTGTCTTTTGTGCATCTCATCATATTACATCTTAATTTTCTATCCTGCTATTTTCTATCCTACTGTAACCCTGTCTCATATTCCTTATTTAACTTTATCTTGTCCTGCAGACATAGCCTCTTTTAAAACTTTCTAAAATATAACAGGTTATATCCATTACCTTTAATTAAAGACATTCAACAAAGGAAATTCTGTGGGAAAGTTCAAGATTGAGCAATTTTTAAGAATATTTAAATGTGGTTACTGGAGTCAAGCAGACCCTGTGTTGCAGCTTCCAGAGCTTGGCTGGTCTCTGGTCCTCAGCTTGGCCCTATGGACCTGGCTGGACACTCCCCCGAGGACAGTGGGGAGCCTGGTGCCCAGTGGCCCTAGGACTGATGCAAACCATTGAGCAGCTGGCTGGCTGGGCCTGCAGGCACACAGGTGCCAGCCAAGGCTGGGTGGAGCTTATCCAAATAATTGTTAACATCAACCCCCTGGAGAATCTGAAGGTATACATCATCAGTCTATCTCCTTGGTGGTCTTTATGATCGTTGTGGGCACCATGGCATAGCTTTCCCAACCCTGGACTGTTTCTTCAAAATCTGGGAGATTAAGTCACCAGAAATGGCAGAAGATCGGAATACTTTTCTGCTATGGTTCAATGATTTGGACTTGCATGCATCAGAAAATGAAACAGTAAAGCATCTCAAAAATGACACCAAAACTTCGGGAAGCATAATGACCATGCAGACCAGAGCATCTACTAGGTCTTCCCAGGCCCTGGAGGATTCAGGCCCAGTTAACATCTCAGTCAAAACCATCCTAACCCTGGACCCACTCAAATTATTTGGAGGGTAGTCTCATGGCATCACTCATCTGTATTCAATCATTTTAGGTCATCAGATTGGACTTTGAGACAGAGAAGCCCACGAAGGGATAAATATTACCTTTACTCTGCCTGCAACTTGAACATCAGATAGCTGTGCTCTTGATGGTCCCCATGAGCAGATGGTGTTCACAGCCTGCATGACCCTCAGGGACACCCCAGGTGTGTTCCCCTTCACTGTGCAGCCACCGCACTGTGTTTCTGACACACAGCAATGCTACACTATGGTGCAAGATCTTTGGAACTGATAGAAAGGCCAACACAATACGCTCAAGATTACAGTGTTTTCTGGTGTTAGTAAAAGGCCCATTGAAAAAGGCTATCATGCTTTTAATCCCAAGCATACAGTTATTGCTCCAGATGATGACTGTTCATTAATAAATTTGCACCTTATGCATGCCAGTTACTTCCTCTTCATAATGGTGATAATAGTGTTTTGCTATACTGTTATCAAAGGCAGACCCAACAAATTGTGTCAGAGCAATCCTAAATATTGTCCTGAGAAGACAGCTTCAGCTGAAACCTAATCCCACAGCTTCTTGTTTTCTGAGAGAGACTGAAAGAACTATAATCCTTGCCTGTTGAACCCAGCTTGGGTCTGGACACTCTGTGATACTTTATCTTGCAATGTTGTGTTATTCCAGCAAAAGACATTTCAAGTGCCTGTAACTTACTTGCATTTATTTATTTATTTATTTATTTATTTATTTATTTATTTTTGAGACGGAGTCTCACTCTGTCTCCGAGGTTGGAGTGCAGTGGCGTGATCACAGATCATTGCAATTCCGTTTCCCAGGTTCAAGCCATTCTCCTGTCTCAGTCTCCTGAGTAGCTGGGATTACAGGTGTGTGCCGCCATACCTGGCTATTTTTTTTATTTTTAGTGGAGACGGGGTTTCACCATGTTGGTCACGCTTGTCTCGAACTCCTGACCTCGTGATCCGCCCTCCTCGGCCTCCCAAAAGTTCTGGGATTATAGACATGAGCCACTGCGCCTAGCCTATTTGTGCATATTTATAAAAATTGATTTGGAAGTTGGTCCAATGATTCAAATGCTTTGCACTAGGTGCAACCAGAATCTCTCACCTCGCCTCTGGACTTGAGGACCTGGTGGGATACTTCCACACAGCACTGGAGAGGATTTGTGGATTTTGCCATGTTGAGCAAGTCATGATGTTTCTACTAAGGCCACAGACACATTTCATTGCTGGTGGAATTAAGGTTTGGTTTGGGTTTTGTTTTAGCCCAATATGTACAGACCGTTTGAAACAGCTTGTGCCTTTGGGTATGATATTGCATTTCCAAAATCATCAATCCATTTTGTGGATTTTACATGTCTATGACTTAGTAATTATAGTAAAAATAATACCTTTTTTCCCATTTCGCTTGCAGAAAAAACCTAAGTTTTTTTCTTTTTGAAGAAAAAATAGTCGCATTTTAAAACAAAAAATTTTATATCAACAATTTAAAATGTAAAAAAGGAAAGAGCAACATCATGTAAGTAGAAATAAATATAAATCCAAAAGGACACTCACATTTATGGACAAATTCATTCCAAACTCACTGTTTTTTAAAACACTTCCATGTTTAGATCAGGACTTGATGAGCCAAATCTAAATAAAGTTTTATTGGAACACAGCTACATTCATTCATTTACACATTATCTGTGGCTGCTTTTTGCCTATGGTGGCAGAATTAAAGAGTTGTACAGAGACCACATGTCCTGCAAATCCCAACATTTACTATCTGTCCCATTACAGAAAAAGTTTGCTGATACCTGCTCTAGATGATTGTGTTAAATCTGCTCAGTTATTTTCAAGCAGTGTTGCACATGTGTGGTGCCACCTACAGTGAGTCCAAGCCCAAGCTGGAAATGTGTTATAGTGTCTGCTAAAGACATTTCTAACTCTGGTTTCTCCATCAGTATTAATTACAACACAGTCCTCTGAGTTCAAAAATACTTGCACATCAGGGATTGTTATATTTTAGAGATTGTGAGCAAACATAACTCACATGCCTATTTTTGTGGGGTAAATAGCCAGAAAATATATGATAAATATGTTATATAACAAAACAAAGTACATATACATGGAGAAAATGTCCAATTTTCCTAATAGATTCATACATTGTATAGTTCATATATTTATGATACTTTTCTTTTTTTTTAAGTAAATTAAGTTTGTCAAGAGGCCAGAAATGATTGAGTAGAAACAAAATAAACAATCTCTGTTCTGATCAGCTTAGTCCAACTACATATCTCACAAAAGCAAAGCCATCTTTTTCCACAAGTATCACATGTGTCTGTCTGCCTGTTTGGGAAAGGCCTATGAAACCTAAGGGGAATTATTATGTTACTGATGAAAAGCTCCAATCTGTAACACATATGTGCATTTCGACATACAGTATCTGCTTATTTTCATTAAATTGCATTAAATGCTTCAATATGTAACACAGTCATCTTTCTTAGGAAGCGTATACTTGTGGAATTCTTTGTGGTATCCCTGGGAATCCCTTTACCATGTATCCATGGCATTCTGCCTTTACTGGGCTCATTTCTTCCTACTCCCTGGAATATTTATCAAGGGAAGTTTTTCCTTTCCTACTCTAAGGCTTTGCTTTCTGTCCCCAAGCTACCGTTTTTGAACTGAAAGCAAAGGCAAGGAACAATATATTTGAGGAAAAAATCTAACACTACTAGAAATTACAGCATAGTATCTGTTTTCTTACTTAAAGGCAGAAACAGAAGTTTTCTTCTCTCATCTTTACCCCCAAACTACTACTGTACTTTAGACCTAGGTTAAAGCCCAAAGTAGCAGAACAAAGAAAGCAAATATTTTCCGAGTAGGGATATTTCATTATTCATACCTATTCACCATAATGGATATGGAATGGGAATAATTATTTTTGTACACAATTCTATTCTCTGCTACAAGGCTTACAGTCTACATATGAACTTAAAAATTGTTTATCTTAAAACTTCTTTTTCCCACATTCTTTAATTATGTTATTCCTGAAAAAATAAATGCAAATGTACCCCAACATTTAAACATTACTTTATAAATATGCTTCTGTAAACATCAGATAACATATGTACAGTGGTTTTTCTCTTCACTATTCTAGCTTAACCATTCATCTTTTAAATCACATTGACAGTAGTGGGCCAGACAGATAATATATAATTAATAAGGTTTCTTTTTAGTCAAAGTAAAATTCATGTCCCAAATGCATATCATTTCCAAATTTTCTACTTCACTAGCTGAAAGCCATCAATGTGTTCATTTTGAAGGCAAATGACCTATTTCTTTTGAAATATAAAAATCAAACAAATAAGCCCTTATTTATGTTTGTACTGGGAAAAAACATTAATATTTAATATCCATTAAAAGTAATTGCAAGACTCACAATTATTTTTGTACCAACCTAGTTAACAAAGGTGAGACATCAGAAAAAAATAATTCTAAGTGAAGTTCAATTGTTACATATTAATTTAAATACAAATTTATTCAGGAAGTTTGCCACCTAGAAAGAAGAAAAACTTCTGAGGGTGTATGGCATACTTTGATACATAAGCATAAAAGAAAGTGACTCTAGAAATCCAGTAAGTGTAGATCTTGATGAGATTGCTTGCATATGGATGAGTCATTATAACAAACAAACTCACACTTACAGTTTTCAAACTTGTGTTTATATTTGTCCAAGGATTCCTGAACCTTTGTCACTTCCTACACCAACGGGAGGAATCTCACAGAAGGTGGGAGAGATGACAGTCACAGACCTAACACTTAGGCACTCATAAGTTATGTTGTATATACCTATCCTTCTAGTTTCATCTGCCCCACTTTTGGAGTGAGAAGAACCACACCAGACAGCTGGAGAGAGAATATATTTTCAAATCCAGATGTTTATGGGTATTTTGAAGCAAATAAGCAATTCTTAAGTTTAAGTGGAAGAAGTGAAATATACATTAAAATAATATTCATTTTGACTTAAAGATTTATTTTCTCCTAATAGATCATCTATGTAAAATAAATAATTTAGAATTTAGTTTCAATAGTAATGGTAATGTTAATAATTAATGTCATAAAAATAGTATATTTGCCAGGCACTATTCTAAGCAATTTATATACAATAAACTTGTTTAATCTTCAACATTTCATAAGTGTGAAGCAAATATATATATATATATAGTTTTAATAATTTGTCCAAAGTCACACCGAGAGGATAAGCAGTCTGTCTCCAGATCTAAACTCTCCGAAGTTTTCTATATATATATATAGAAAATATATATAGTTTTATAGTTATATGGATGTATATCTATAAAATAGAGTAGAGTAAGAAAGGAGAAACTTCTCTTGATAAATATTCCAGGGAGTAGGAAGAAATGAGCCCAGTAAAGGCAGAATGCCATGGATACACGGTAAAGGGATTCCCAGGGATACCACAAAGAATTTCACAAGTATATACTTTCTAAAGAAGATAACTGTGTTACATATTGAAGCATTTAATGCAATCTAATGAAAATAAGATATATATATATATATATATGTATATAATCTTAAAATATTAGAGTTTTAACTTCATCCCTCTAGCTTTATCATTAAGCATAGGTTCCATAACAAAAGAGATCCTCAAAAATATTTGCTTCATTGAATGAGTCCCATCTTATCTGAGATACTGTAGTCTGTAATGATTAAAAGCACGAACATTTTAGCCAATTTTCCAGGTTTTGAATCTAAAATGTGACCATGGAGAAAGGTCAGTCCTATTTGACCATGTGACCATGTCACAATGTGACCATGAAGGTTATATAATCTCTTTCTGCCTCAGTTTGCTATTCTACAATATGGAGATAATGATAGTACCTAGTTCGTACAACCCTTGTGATAATTAAATAAACCAATATAGGTAAAGTGCTTAGAGTAGTGCCTGGCACATAGGAAGAACTATATAAGTGCAACCTAGGATTATAAGTGTTGGATGTTGAATTTCCAGGGAATGTGAACTTATTTGGAAATAGGGTATTTGCAGATGTAATCAAATAAAGATGAAGTCATACTGGATTAGCGTGAGCCCTAAATACAATACTGATGTCCTTATAAGGAGAGAGAAATTTGTAAATGCGGAGAGATGCACGGAGGAAGACTGTGTGAAGACAGAGACAGAGATTAGGGTCATGCTGCCACAAGCTGAGGAACACCAAGGAGTCCATTGCAAGTCAGAAGCTAGGAGGAGGCAAGGAAGGATCCTTCCTTCCGAGAGAAGGTGGGCCTGCTGATACCTTGCATTTGGACTTCTAAGCCATCAAAACTGTGAGAGAATAAATGTCTATTGTTTTAAACCACATTGTTTGTGGTAATTTGTTACAGCAGCTTCACAGAACTAAACAGTGACTCTAGTCATTGCAATATAAAATAAACAAGTGTCTAAATTCAGCTCACCTAGCAACTTTGGAAATAAACCTATACAAGTGTACACAGGACTGTTGTCAAGGGAGTGAATAGCAAAGCAATGTTATGAATTCACAGCATTTATAGTAGTCATTCATTCATTCATTCAAATATGCTTATTCAACTAATTGGGAACAAAAAGAGTGAACAGAATGGCATTTTCTTTCAGGGAGCTTATGGTCCATCCAAGCTAATTCACTGGAGCTTTTCCCCTGTTTTCTTCTAGTAATTCTACAGTCTCCAGTCTTACATTTATGGTTCTCATCCAGTTTGAATTTATTCTTGTATAAGGGGTAAGATAAAGGTCCATTTTCATTTTCTCCATGTGGATATTTAGTTTTCCAACCTCCTTTATTGAGCAGGCTGTCTTTTTCCTGTTGTGTGTTCTTGACACTTTTCTAGAAAACCAATTGACCATAGATAAATGGGCTTATTTCTGGACTTTCTATTCTATGCCATTGCTCAATGTGTCTGTTTTACACCAATACCATGTTGTCTTGATTACTACAGCTTTGTAATATATTTTGAAGTCAGGTAGTGCCTCTAGCTTTGTTCTTTTTTTCTAGATTTCTTTAGCTTTTCTGGGTCTTTTGTGATTGTACAGAAATTTTAGGATTTTTTTTCCATTTCTGTGATGAATGACATTGGAATTTTGGTAGAAATTGCATTGAATCTGTAAATCTCTTTGGGCAGTATGAACATTTTTAAAATATTAATTCTTCCAATCTTGAATATGGAATAGCCCCCTATTTACTTGGTCTTCTTTAGTTTCTTTAATTAATGCTTATTTTATTTTATTTATTTATTTATTTTCATTTTTTTGAGATGGAGTTTCGCTCTTGTCAGCCAGGATGGAGTGCAATGGCATGATCTCAGCTCACTAAAACCTCCACCTTCCTGATTCAAGCCATTCTCCTGCCTCAGCCTCCTGAGTAGCTGGGACTACAGGTGTATGCCCCTATGCCTGGCTGGGTTTCACCACATTGGCTAGGCTGGTCTCAAACTCCTGACCTCAGGAGATTTGCCCACCTTGGCCTCACAAATTGCTGGGATTACAGGTGTGAGTCACCACACCCAGCTTATTTTAAGTAATCTCTTCATCCAAGTTCATGGCCCAAAATTCTATCAACCCCAACTTAAGAGCACCTAGGACTTTAATACTTTCTTTTCCCTTCTACAAAATGTGGAAGGCAAAGGTAGGGAGGGCATATAAGTGACAGGAATAAACCTAGTTATATATACCTTTAACTTGTATGGGCTTGAGTCTTATTCACCTCACATTAAATACTTTGTTTTCTGCAAAATGTATCCATCTCATTTTCTGGTATTGAGATTCTCCATATAAGAGCAAGAAGCAGTCTTTGTGAAGCCAAGAACAATGTTTGTTACATCTTTCACGCAGAGCAATGGGTAAGAAGTATTGCACTTGATCTAGAGCAATAACCAATAACACCTAAAGGCACATTTCTGTACAACTGTACAATTCCTCTTGAACAGGACGCTGCTTAATATATAAACCTTGTTTGTCATGATCAAAAGATTTAGGGATTTTATAGTTGCCTACATTTTTTTGGTTAACGAAATTCTTGTAAGTGACAAAATGTCAGGCAAAATTCTAATTATTCTTACCGTAACATTGATATGGCACATACAGAGAGTTAAAAAAAAAAAATTCCAAATACTTTCCAGAGATTAGTTTTTGATGAATGTCTTCTAATAAATGAATAAGAAAATAATACTTTAGAAGTATACTGTCTTCTTGTTCTAGAAAAAATAATCACCTTTTATACCTTAGGAAATGTTTTTAAATATTTCTTTCTGATCTTCAAAGTAACCCTAATAGACGAATTTTACTAACAGGTTACATAAAAGGGTTTTCAATACTAAAGACAGCCTATTATCTGTGAGCCATAGACTAATTCTGGAAACTATGAACGTTATAGAGAAAATTAGAAAAACATTTTTTTCTCCAAATTTAGAAGGAAGATCATAAGCAAATTACAAAGTAATTGGTGTAACCTGGTGCTTAATGATTAAGGTATCTGTCTTAGATTTTGGGGGCTTCTATAATAAAATACTGTAGACTGGCCAGGCACAGTGGCTTACGCCTGTAATCCTAGCAGATCATTTGAAGTCAGGAGTTTGAGACCAGCCTGGCCAACATNATATATATATATATATATATGTATATAATCTTAAAATATTAGAGTTTTAACTTCATCCCTCTAGCTTTATCATTAAGCATAGGTTCCATAACAAAAGAGATCCTCAAAATATTTGCTTCATTGAATGAGTCCCATCTTATCTGAGATACTGTAGTCTGTAATGATTAAAAGCACGAACATTTTAGCCAATTTTCCAGGTTTTGAATCTAAAATGTGACCATGGAGAAAGGTCAGTCCTATTTGACCATGTGACCATGTCACAATGTGACCATGAAGGTTATATAATCTCTTTCTGCCTCAGTTTGCTATTCTACAATATGGAGATAATGATAGTACCTAGTTCGTACAACCCTTGTGATAATTAAATAAACCAATATAGGTAAAGTGCTTAGAGTAGTGCCTGGCACATAGGAAGAACTATATAAGTGCAACCTAGGATTATAAGTGTTGGATGTTGAATTTCCAGGGAATGTGAACTTATTTGGAAATAGGGTATTTGCAGATGTAATCAAATAAAGATGAAGTCATACTGGATTAGCGTGAGCCCTAAATACAATACTGATGTCCTTATAAGGAGAGAGAAATTTGTAAATGCGGAGAGATGCACGGAGGAAGACTGTGTGAAGACAGAGACAGAGATTAGGGTCATGCTGCCACAAGCTGAGGAACACCAAGGAGTCCATTGCAAGCCAGAAGCTAGGAGGAGGCAAGGAAGGATCCTTCCTTCCGAGAGAAGGTGGGCCTGCTGATACCTTGCATTTGGACTTCTAAGCCATCAAAACTGTGAGAGAATAAATGTCTATTGTTTTAAACCACATTGTTTGTGGTAATTTGTTACAGCAGCTTCACAGAACTAAACAGTGACTCTAGTCATTGCAATATAAAATAAACAAGTGTCTAAATTCAGCTCACCTAGCAACTTTGGAAATAAACCTATACAAGTGTACACAGGACTGTTGTCAAGGGAGTGAATAGCAAAGCAATGTTATGAATTCACAGCATTTATAGTAGTCATTCATTCATTCATTCAAATATGCTTATTCAACTAATTGGGAACAAAAGAGTGAACAGAATGGCATTTTCTTTCAGGGAGCTTATGGTCCATCCAAGCTAATTCACTGGAGCTTTTCCCCTGTTTTCTTCTAGTAATTCTACAGTCTCCAGTCTTACATTTATGGTTCTCATCCAGTTTGAATTTATTCTTGTATAAGGGGTAAGATAAAGGTCCATTTTCATTTTCTCCATGTGGATATTTAGTTTTCCAACCTCCTTTATTGAGCAGGCTGTCTTTTCCTGTTGTGTGTTCTTGACACTTTTCTAGAAAACCAATTGACCATAGATAAATGGGCTTATTTCTGGACTTTCTATTCTATGCCATTGCTCAATGTGTCTGTTTTACACCAATACCATGTTGTCTTGATTACTACAGCTTTGTAATATATTTTGAAGTCAGGTAGTGCCTCTAGCTTTGTTCTTTTTTTCTAGATTTCTTTAGCTTTTCTGGGTCTTTTGTGATTGTACAGAAATTTTAGGATTTTTTTTCCATTTCTGTGATGAATGACATTGGAATTTTGGTAGAAATTGCATTGAATCTGTAAATCTCTTTGGGCAGTATGAACATTTTAAAATATTAATTCTTCCAATCTTGAATATGGAATAGCCCCTATTTACTTGGTCTTCTTTAGTTTCTTTAATTAATGCTTATTTTATTTTATTTATTTATTTATTTTCATTTTTTTGAGATGGAGTTTCGCTCTTGTCAGCCAGGATGGAGTGCAATGGCATGATCTCAGCTCACTAAAACCTCCACCTTCCTGATTCAAGCCATTCTCCTGCCTCAGCCTCCTGAGTAGCTGGGACTACAGGTGTATGCCCCTATGCCTGGCTGGGTTTCACCACATTGGCTAGGCTGGTCTCAAACTCCTGACCTCAGGAGATTTGCCCACCTTGGCCTCACAAATTGCTGGGATTACAGGTGTGAGTCACCACACCCAGCTTATTTTAAGTAATCTCTTCATCCAAGTTCATGGCCCAAAATTCTATCAACCCCAACTTAAGAGCACCTAGGACTTTAATACTTTCTTTTCCCTTCTACAAAATGTGGAAGGCAAAGGTAGGGAGGGCATATAAGTGACAGGAATAAACCTAGTTATATATACCTTTAACTTGTATGGGCTTGAGTCTTATTCACCTCACATTAAATACTTTGTTTTCTGCAAAATGTATCCATCTCATTTTCTGGTATTGAGATTCTCCATATAAGAGCAAGAAGCAGTCTTTGTGAAGCCAAGAACAATGTTTGTTACATCTTTCATGCAGAGCAATGGGTAAGAAGTATTGCACTTGATCTAGAGCAATAACCAATAACACCTAAAGGCACATTTCTGTACAACTGTACAATTCCTCTTGAACAGGACGCTGCTTAATATATAAACCTTGTTTGTCATGATCAAAAGATTTAGGGATTTTATAGTTGCCTACATTTTTTTGGTTAACGAAATTCTTGTAAGTGACAAAATGTCAGGCAAAATTCTAATTATTCTTACCGTAACATTGATATGGCACATACAGAGAGTTAAAAAAAAAATTCCAAATACTTTCCAGAGATTAGTTTTGATGAATGTCTTCTAATAAATGAATAAGAAAATAATACTTTAGAAGTATACTGTCTTCTTGTTCTAGAAAAAATAATCACCTTTTATACCTTAGGAAATGTTTTAAATATTTCTTTCTGATCTTCAAAGTAACCCTAATAGATGAATTTTACTAACAGGTTACATAAAAGGGTTTTCAATACTAAAGACAGCCTATTATCTGTGAGCCATAGACTAATTCTGGAAACTATGAACGTTATAGAGAAAATTAGAAAACATTTTTTTCTCCAAATTTAGAAGGAAGATCATAAGCAAATTACAAAGTAATTGGTGTAACCTGGTGCTTAATGATTAAGGTATCTGTCTTAGATTTTGGGGCTTCTATAATAAAATACTGTAGACTGGCCAGGCACAGTGGCTTACGCCTGTAATCCTAGCAGATCATTTGAAGTCAGGAGTTTGAGACCAGCCTGGCCAACATGGTGAAACTCTGTATCTACTAAAAATGTAAAAACTAGCCAGGCATGGTGGTGGGTGCCTGTAATCCTAGCTACTCAGGAGGCTGAGGGAAAAAAGAAGATACTGTAGACTGAATGGCTAATAAACAACAGAAATGTATTTCTCACAGTTCTGGAGGCTGGGAAGTTCAAAAGTGAGATGCCAACAGATGAAATGTCTGGTGAGGATCCTCTTACTGGATTATAGACAACCATCTTTTTACTGTGTCCTCACATGGTGAAGGGAGAAGGGAGCTCTCTTAGGTCTCTTTTATAAGGACACTAATCTCATTCATCAGGTCTCTTTCCTCATGTTCTAATCACCTCTTAAAGGAGTTTCACTCTTGTTGCCCGGTCTGGAGTCCAATGGCATGATCTCAGCTCGCTGCAACCTCCGCCTCCCAGATTCAAGCGATTCTCCTGCCTCAGTCTCCCAAGTAGCTGGGATTACTTACAGGTGCCCGCCACAACACCCAGCTATAGTTTTGTATTTTAGTAGAGGTGGGGTTTTACCATGTTGCCCAGGCTGGTCTTGAACTCCTGACCTCAGGTGATCCACCTGCTTTGGCCTCGCAAAGTGCTGGGATTACAGGCGTGAGCCACTGTGCTTGGCCAGGGGTTAGGATTTCAACATATGCATTTTGAGGGACACAGATATTCATCCATTGCAGTACCTTACTGAGTTTTGAATTTGTTGTTTTAATATTTTCCTTCCTTCCCTCCCTCCCTCCCTCCCTCCCTCCCTACCTTCCTTCCTTCCTTCTTTCCTTCCTTCCTTCCTTTTTTTCTTTCTATTTTTTTCCTCTTTTCTCTTATGAGCAATAAAAAACAAACTCTGAAAAAATAATCAAAACAGAAAAAGTTATATGATAGCTCTTAGAAGCTCAATAGAATTAAAGATAAAATTGAAATAGGCTCAGAAATTTCTGCAAGCAGAGCAGTGCCAGGGCTGTGAATACCAGGAACCCGATGGGGAATTCCTTAGGGTGTTCCCGCTTTGCATCAGAAGTAAACACTTTCTATTCTTCACTCTTTACTTAGGATTTAAGTTACCAAGGAGGGCTAAAGACAGTGCATGCTAGGACACCTTGAATGAGCAACACAGCAAGACTCTATACCATTCACACAGGAAAATCAGGATGCTGTTACTAAAGAAAAAGCACAGGCAATGAAGAGGAACAAAGAGTAGATGTCCTCTATAGTGTCTTAATGAACTCTGAATTTCATAGTGTAAAATGCAGTATCTGGGTTATTATATAACTATTTTAAATTATTTTGATCATACTTTTCTATCAATATTAGGTTAAACTGGGAGCAATAGAAATACAAAACAGCAGTAGTTTAGATTTATATTTGAATTATATTTTCTCATGTGTAAAAAGTCCAACAGTAAGCAATCCAAGATTGGTATGGTAGCTCTGTGCAAAATGTCCTTGGAAACCAGGCTCCTTCTACCTTATTATTACAACATAAGTGGACTAGTTTTATTCATTTCTAAAGTTAGCTTGTGGTTCAAGGTAGCTGAACAAACTCTAACCCTAGACATCATATCATAAAGTAGCGGAAGGCACTAGCAGTCTATAGCATGCTTATGTAATTATCTGCATTAGAGGCCAGAAAAGCCTATCTTTATAGGAATGGTCTTACTCTCTGTTGAAGACTAGAGTCTGTTAAGATACAGGAAGGGGAGAGAGAGAGAGATCTGAAGTCAATTAAGAGTCCCTGCTGTAACTGCATTTCTATTTTTCACAATTTCACATGAATGTATTCTAATGTGTATATCATGTAACCAACAGAACATGCATTTTCTTTAGTTTTCACACCACAACTGAGAAACAGAGCTAATAGCACATGGGTGTGTGTGTGTGTGTGTGTTTGGAGAGAGAGAGATTTATTTTAAGAAATTGGCTCATGTGACTACAGAGATCACCAAGCACTAAGTGCGAAATCTGAAGGATTGGCTGGCAGGATGGAAGCATAACATAAGCCAGTTTTGTAGTTCATCTGTGAAGGCTATCTGCTGCAGAATGTCCTCTTGCCCAGGAGATGCCCAGTCTTTTGTTCTACCAAGTCCTTCAGTTGATTGGATGAGGCCCACCCACATTATGGAGAGCAATCTGCTTTACTCCAAGTCCACCAACTTAAATATTAATCTCATCTGAAAACACCATCACAGAAACATCCATATCTGAACTCAGTGGCCCCGACAAGTGGACACATACAATTAACCATCACAATAACAAATACAGTTCTCTTTGTCATAACTTTACTGTATGTACAATTTATCCAGTAGTAAAAGTGTGTGTGTGTGTGTGTGTGTGTGTGTGTGTGTTCTTATGTGTTTGTATCCTTAAGGTCCATTGCATTGGTATTAGTCCATTCTCATACTGCCGTAAGAAAACACTTGAGACTGGGTAATTTACAAAGGAAAGAGGTTTAATGGACTCACAGGTCATCATGACTGGGGAGACCTCAGGAAACTTACAATCATGGCACAAGGGGAAGAAAACATGTCCTTGCTCACATGGTGGCAGGAGAGAGAAGTGGTGAGCAAAGAGGGGAAAAGCCCCTTATAAAATCATTAGATCTTGTGAGAACTCACTGGCTATCATGAGAACAGCATGAAGGAACCGCCCCCATGATCTAATCACCTGCCACGAAGTCCCACTCCCAACACATGGGGATTGCAATTCAGATTATAATTCAAAATGAGATGTGGGTGGGGAAACAGTCAAACCATATCACACACACATATATATACACACGCATATATATGCATATACGTGCGTATATATAAAAATGTATGTGTATGTGTATAGATATATATAAATGTGTATGTATATAAATATATATATACACATATACAAATGTATGTATGTATTCTTAAGAATACTAGTCAATAAAATTCTAACTTATATGAGATCAATAAGCCATCACCAAATGCAGGAAGAGAGAGAAAGTAAAGAGGCTATTTGGAATGTTCCTGCCCTGCATATACCTTAAGAGCTCATAATGAAAACTATTAAAAAGGAAAAAGGAAAGAAGATAAGTAATAAATGCTGTTAGCAAACTCTTGAATTATATTTATAGTACACAGCAAAATACATACAGCTGTGAAGCTTAATGTTTTACCTTGGTAAAATAGCTTGTAAAACAGTAGAGAATGAAATTTTAATATAAACTTCTCAAATTGAATTTTTAAAGCAGTATTATTACTCAGCCCCAAGTGGAAATCTGTTAGTTCAGTCAACAAAAGTCTATTAACTATTATATGTCAGACATTATGCTAGTCTAAAATTATACAGCTAAAATATATTTGTTTAAATAATATCTACTCATTATAAGCCTTGAGTAAGTACTCAGGAATCAACATGTAATGTTTGGAAGTGAAACTGAAGTTTATGAATTTGAAGTTGTTCAAGAAGATCACTATGTAGTGTTGGTACCAATATTTTAGGCTGGTTCCCATATCACATGCCACATATGGCAATTATCAGTCTATATCAACCTCAGGAACCACCTAAAGAATTGAACTAATAGGAATTCAGCATATATTTCTGGAAGATAAAGCCATTTTTAGGTCTTGAAAATCATTGTATTACTTGTGCTATTCTGGTTAAATTCTTTTAAAGATTTAGTCTCCTATCCACATATCAAGAATGTGTTTTCTGCTGCTCACTCCCAGAGAAGAGGCAACTAACAAGACTTATCACTTTTACTTAATTTTCATGGAAAATTAAATATTAGTTTGTAAATTGATCTACCAGATGAGATGACTGCATGCAATATGGACTTGAGAATGAGTTAATGTTCTCTTTTTTGGCCATGGCAAAACGAAAGTATTTCATCCATGTGGAGGAATAAAGAGAAACATTTTTCATGTTATGTAGCAGAGGTTACTGTACCCTTCCATTATGTTTGAGCCAGTGTATGTTTTGGGGATATATTTTATGGTACTTATTCTATCCTAAAAAACACACCCACTGATATTCTCAGTCAGTCATTACATCAAGCAAAATAGATGATATGAAGACAACTAGAATAAGAAACAAAAAAGACAGAGACATTGATCTGAGTATTTTATATTTCTATTGTGAGTTGCATTTCTTTGAATTTTGCCTTTAAATCTAAACACGCTTACATCAAAATTTTAATTCCTGAAAGATGAGAAAGACAATTTGCTTAGGTTTGTGCAGCATGTGTATTTGTTTGTGTATGCACACTATTAGGTAATTCCAAAATCAGTATTAGAAGTTTATTTGTGCCATCCAGAAAAAAACAATCTGCTAGCAAAGCAATGTTGTGTTTTTAATGAAAAGTGGAATATTACTCTAATTTTTTTCTCAGATATAAGTTCAGATTTTGTAATAATGATAAACCATTTGAACATAGACCAGGCAGACTAAACTTTAGAAATGAATGTTACAAAAAAATTATAAAAAGAAATACATAGAATATCACATAAATCTAGTGAAAAGATGCTATTTTCTGATTTGTTTAATATAAATAAATATTTCACATCAGATTTCAGAAGACATAGTAACAGTATAGCATCTATATTATTAATATGATTTGCCAAATACCACATTTCCTTACATAATTCTCTCCTCTTCTTAATCCTTACTGATTTACTCTTCCAAAAAGAATAACAAGAGAGCAGTCACCAATTCCCTTCATACATATTAAATCATTTATTAAGTTCTGATACTTATATAAAGCATTAGAAAAAAATAGGAATATAAGACAACAAAGGGAACTTGTATTCATTCAACAGGCTTTATAGGATCAGACAAGACGATCCCTCTAAATGTAAACAGATGGTTCACAGCTTCCCTGGTGGCTACCTTTTCCCAGGCAATCTTCCCCTGTCCATGTCTTCTCTAAAAGCTATTTTCTGTCTGGAATTAACAGATCTGGGAGATAAGGGCAGGTGACACATCCTTCCATATGATGTAGGAGATGTACAGACAACTATGAACTGCAACCACAGTAAATGTTACCAACCACATGCTTAGTGGCTTTTTAGTAAAAATATGGATGATAACATGCAATGGTCACAAACAATTAGAATTTGTATCTTTTATCAAAGTTATAACTAAATTCATCTTTTACTCCTTATATTTTAGATTGTTTGTATTCGGTCCTTACAGGATCTTTCCATCTGAAACTGGTCATATTAACCAGTTTGAAATTAGCTAGATTTCTAGGTATTAAAGGCTTAATGATTTATACTTTTAAATGAAGACCATAATAAGTCAGAGTGTACATTTTAAATGAATCCTAGACTGAAAGGTTGTTACTGAGTTTGTTAGCCTGCCATAACAAAATACAACAGAATGAGTGGCTTAAATAACAGAAATTTATTTTCTCACAATTCTGGATGTAGGATGTCCAAGATCAAGGTGTAGACAGCTTTGGCTTCTTCTAAGGCCTCTCTCTCATTGGCTTGCCAGTGGCTACCTTCTTCTGTCTTCACAAGGTCTTCCCTCTGTGTTGTCTGTGTCCTAATCTCCTCTTCTTATAACGATACCAGCCATATTGGATTAGGGCCCTCCCTAATGGCCTCATTGTAACTTAATTGCCTCTGTAAAAGTCCTGTCTCCAAGTGTAGTCAAAATCTGAGGTATGAGAAGTCAGAAGTTCAACGCATATATGTATATGTGTGTGTGTGTGTATGTGTGTGTGTGTGTGTATTTTAGGGGACACAATACAGCAGTACATAACTAAGATGTAACTTAAATATTCAAAAATCTTTGGATAGTTAAAGTTAGCAGCTAAAATGTAAAACTAAATATGCAGATCAAATATAAAAGGCAAAATAAAACTTTCTAAAATATCCAGTTTAGTCAGGTTTCAAGATTTCTAGCTGACTAGTTTAACTAGACTAATAATTTTTTTCTGAAAATTTTCCAAAACTAATAAAAAATCCAATATTTAAAATGATTTCTTATATTTTGAAATTTTTTTAAAAATGGAATTTCTGAAACCTACCAAATGTGTGGCACTTGTGTGCATATACAATGGACTTTTAAAATATCATGTTGTATTATTTAAGTATTTTTTTCTTTTCCCATATTCAGAGAAGTATTCATTCTTTGTGTAATCCACAACTAGTCACAATTACTTGAGCTATTTTCATGTCAATGATTATTCTCTTCAATATACAACTCAAAGAAAAGGAAACACGTTCTCTAAAAGTTAAAATTTACTCTTAAGAATTAGGAACATTTTTGAGAGCAGAATAAAAGGAGTAGTGACATTTTCCTCCCAAATGTCTCTACTATTTATAGGGGGAGGTTTGGGGCAGTAAAATTATAAAGTTTAATTTTTTAAATGATTTCTTTGACCTATATTAAATTGGAAAAAAACACCTGAGGATAAAAATTTAGGCTGCTTTCTGCCATGTGATTTCTTTTTTAGGATAAGTTTGGTAAGAAGAAAGAATGAAGGATTAACACAGCATATCTGAGTGAATGAGTTTGGTGGTGGTGGATGTGGCTGAGAGTTTGGTTAAGAGTTTGTTGAGGAATATCTGTTGGTGGATTAGAGGATGGAAGCAGGATGAACAGAGGAAATGAGAAAAGTTGGGAATGGGACATTAAACAAAATATCTACTTAAATGTATTAATTCAGACTAGCTCTTTAACTCATACTGACACAGAAGCATAAACCCTTTTACTGAATCTATATCTTGTGTTTTAGGTTTTCAAAAACCTATCATCCCATTGATATTGTATAAATGAATCATTACAAATAAAGTCCAATGCATTGAAATGCTCACGATTAGGCTCAGTCATTAAAAACATAAATTGAAGGGGGGTACTTTTAAATACATAAAGTGAAGAGTAGGATTCTGATACTACTCTTCCATCATTCAAAATAAATATATTAGCCAATCCTACACCATCAGTTTGCTGTCAAAATTCTAAATAGCCCTCATAAACCAGCTCTTACAAGCATATTTCCAAATGCTTTAGTAATTTTTGATGCTTTTAATTTGGCTTTCTCAAAAGTATTTTCAATTTAAACAAATTTTAAGATGTGAAGCAGAGCCTTATTTGAATGAAGTTTTTCCTAAATACAGTGAGAGGCTTATTCCTAATTCTCCCTGATGCTATCTTTTTTACCCTTAAACAATAGTAATCCGGAGGGAGGGAATATAGTACAGCAATTAAGATTCTATTAAAATAGGTATTTGACTCAGACAGCTCTTTCCCATTAGTTACTTTTGCAATTTGTAAGCAAGTTACTTATTCCGTGTTATCTGAAAGGATGCTTAGTGGGTTGAATGATATAGTGCATATAAAGCATTAGCATCTTGCCTGACACCAGAAGGTTATCTTCCTTTTAGATTATATTACTGTTTTCTTACTGCACAGAGTTTATTCTACATCCACTATTTTAAAGTACATTTTAATAGTAAATGTTATCTAATAGCTCACATAGCAAAGGGACCCAGTTTATCAAAGACTTCCATCTAATGTGTACTTCATGTTAATTTAGGCTTGCCCTATGGATGGATGATGAGAGGCTCTGGAAACTACATGGAGATTATCAGGTAGACTCTGGGAAGGTAATTTCTGATAGCGCCCAAAAAGCCTAACACTGCTATCTCTCTGCTATTAGGTAGTGAGAGCCAATCTCCAGAATAATCAGCAGGAGGGATGAAGACTTCTCCCCTGTGTAATCTTAAGCCCTTTGTGCATGCAGGGTGAACTCTAAAAGGCCAAGGAAACCTCTATGATGGTATTGATGCAGGAATGCTGGGAAGGGAAGAGTGCGGTTCAATTAATTAATTAATTTATGTATTTATTTATTTTATATTTTGAGAAGGAGTCTCACTCTGTCTCCCAGGCTGGAGTGCAGTGGCGCCATCTCAGCTCACTGCAACCTCCAACCTCCGCCTCCCAGATTCAAGCAATTCTCCTGTCTCAACCTCCCTAGTAGCTGGGACAAGGGGTGCAAGCAACCACGCCTAGCTAATTTTTATATTTTTAGAAGAGACAAAGTTTCACCATATTGGTCAGTCTGGTCTCAAACTCCTGACTTGAGGTGATCCACCTGCCTCAGCTTCCCAAAGTGCTAGGATTACAGGCATGAGCCAGCCACCGCACCTGGCTGCGTGTTGCCTTTAAATAATAGGGAAGTGGGGGAGGGAAGTGCTGGGTAGAGGAGGGCATGGTCCCTGGCTAGGGCTCCACTCCCATGAACCTAGGTGAGGACGGGCATTTCCTGCCCAAATGTTGCATTTTCCAAGACAACCCTGGCCCACCATGCCCCTATCCTGGGCCTATAGAAACCTGAGACCCTAGCGGGCAGATACACAGGCGGCCAGGTGTCCAGAAGAGGAC
Source organism: Rhinopithecus bieti (assembly GCF_001698545.2). Classification (NCBI taxonomy): domain Eukaryota; kingdom Metazoa; phylum Chordata; class Mammalia; order Primates; family Cercopithecidae; genus Rhinopithecus; species Rhinopithecus bieti. Next base: position 2,267,851 of record NW_016808467.1, on the reverse strand, counting down.
CTCGGCAGAAAGCAGAAGAGCACACGTGCAGGCACTTGCCCGCCGGCGGGAGCAGGCAGAGTTTGGCAGGGGCAGTGGGAGGATAGCCGTGGCCGCGGAGTGGCCCATCTCCTCCTGGGGAAGACCATCTCCCTTCCGGGTTTCCCATCAGCTGAGAGCTATTGCACTCAATGAAACTTTACACTCATTCTCCAAGCCCACGTGTGATTCAACTCTTCTGGTACACCAAGGCAAGAAACCCGGCGATACAGAAAGCCCTGTGTCCTTGTGATAAGAAAGGGGGTCTAATTGAGCTAGTTAACACAAGCCGCCTATAGACTACAGACTGCAAACTAAGAGAGAACCCTGTAACACACGTCCACCGGGGCTTCAGGAGCTGTAAACATTCACCCCTAGACACTGCAGTGGGGTAGGAGCCCCACAGCCTGCCGGTCTGTATGCTCCCCTGGAGGTCTGAACAGCGGGGCACTGAAAGTGAGCCACACCCCCATTGCACACTCTGCAAGGGGGACAAGGGGACCTTTCCGGTTTCAGTATCAGACTTACAGCAGTTGCAGAAGGTGTTTGCAACCATGTATATGTTTCAGCGTAGCAAACACTTACCAGACATTAGTTTAGTTTATTTGCATTCATTGTTGGGCTACAGCAATTAATACATAGTTTTTGCCTTTCAAGATTTTAACACTTGCTCAAAAATAAGACAGTAATATTGAAAAGCAATGGGAGGGTGCTAGAAGTATACATACACACACACACACACACACACACACACACACACATATTTTAACTATTTTAAAAGAGATAAAGTAGTTTTAACTCTAGTTTTGTAAGTGTTTGATTTTAAAATTTCTTACGTATTTAATTTCTAAAAATCTATTCAAGACTATAATTAGTAATTATGCTAATGTATTAAAGAATATTTTTTGTTTGTCTATTTATATAAGGCCGTGACAGCATCCTTGCTTCTGAGTTTTCAGTACCAATAGAGAAAATTAATTTTTTGATTGGGAGGTAAGTCATCTTGTTCTCCAGTGGACGTTAATTACTTGAAGGCACAAATTCTGAAATAAAGCAAAAGTTCTTACGTTGAGCTTAGAGACTTTCAGAATTTATTAGCTAACTAGTGCATTTATGTAAACATAGGGAAGAAGATCATAACTTATCATATCTTCAAAATAACGACCAAAATTAATACATGTCATTTACTAGAGGCATAATATAAAACAAAATGTCAAGCCCTTGAATTCTATTTTAGTGATAAAACATCACAATGACTCATAGTTTTGTTACCTTTTCTCCTTCAAGTCATTTTTACATTACCCTCAAATAAGTCCAATTTTTCCTATTCTTTGCTTCTGGAATTCACTCTTCTTAACCAAAAAAGTTGCATTTTCCATAATGTCTGCCTATTTTCCAGAATTTAAAAGTAATTTTCATTTCAACACTCTTCTTCAAATTAATTTCCCATCACATTCTGCTTCATAATATGCTAGTCATAATCACTAAACCATTTTAACAATACTGTTTTATTCTAAGATCAAATTATAATCTTTATTCATTTTGCCAACAAGAAGACCTAAGGAAAATCTTTAGATGGATTGTTATTGTACTCATTTTAAATTTTACTTTATAATAAAATAATACGTTAAATTAGAAAATGACTTTTTTTTTCTGTTTTTACATTGTATGAGTTAGCCTATTCAAATTTTGATTTCTTTCTTTGCCATAGGCCATTGTCATATTAGAGCCTCTTTGTGGAACATAAAACACAACGTTTTTCTTTAATGTGCCTTATCTTCTTTTCATTCTAACTCATTTGGAATATGACACTCTTGACATCTCTGTATGTTGTAATATAATTTTATCCCATACCACAAATAGCCATTCATATTTGTGAACTCTACCACCTTTTAACTGAATTGCTTTTTAAAATGACTGTTAAGAGTGAAGCTTGTTTGCAATATCAAACATTTGAAAATACTGTCTATATTTTATTGTTTATTTTATTTCTTTCTTGTGATTTCTTTGCGAAATCTCCATACATATCTAAATATATATATCAAATATATTTATCATATAGATTTATATCAATATGAACATTTATGTAAGTATAATATCGAGGAGACAGCAACAGTATGAGCCCCATTTTAGTCTCGTGTGTCTTCCTTCAATAGTACTTTGTGGTTTACAAAAAAGTAATTGCTAGAGCATTTGGGAATTTGAGGAATTTGAAATATTTGCATGAACCTAAGAAAGTAATTTGCCAAGAATAATTGTGAAAAAGTACAAGTTGGTTTATTTTGTTACAAATAAGACATATAAATTTGGCAATCACTTTATTCTCAGTCATAAATATGTCTCATATATATATGTATACACACACACACACACACACATATATATATATATACACACACACACTTTTTTTTTTTTTTTTTTTTGAGGCGGAGTTTCACACTTACTGCCCAGGGCAGAGTGTAGTGGCCGATCTCTGTTCACTGCAACCTCCGCCTTCCAGTCTCCTGAGTAGCTGGGACTACAGGCTCCCGCCGCCATGCCCAGCTAATTTTTATATTTTTAGTAGAGAGGGGTTTTCAGCATGTTAGTGTGAGTCACCACGTCGGGAAAATAATTTTTCAGTTTTCACATACCTATCTGAAAACTTTAAAAAATATATAAACTTGCAGCAATTAACCTCAATATTCCAGAATTAACTGTATTCATATTCTAATACTTGTACAAGTAACATTGGGGGAAAGTACACAGATTATAGAGAAATACTGAGTGTAGCAAAGTTCATCATCCATGATATAATGCTCCCTGTTGGTATGATTTTCTATCATATCTTCATTTTACCAAAGTAAAGTTCATACTTCAATTTTGTTTTCTAATTATTCCCTTAGTTTCTTCCATTTCATTTGTTGTTCTTGCTCTTTTCCTTTTCCTGTTTTATTGTTCCTCAAAATTTTGCATGGCTTTTTCTCAATAAAGCTATTGAATGTTGATGAAGACTAAGTATATCAAAATTCAGTTTATTTTAATAATAATCTGTTTAAACTTCATTCACACAGGAGGATATCAATCATGTGATAAATTTTCTACTAGCCAATCTTCCCACATTTCTTAAAATTACCAAGTGAAATATTCCTTGACACATCTTTTAATCATTATTGCATGTTATTCTCTAGACTGCAGAAAGGAATTCATAGTAATGTGTAAAAGTCATAATCAAAGGTAAAGTAATTTATTATAGAAGCCATAATAAAACATTATGTGTAGTAACTTCAATGAAGATACATACAGTATGCTTATTTTCCCATTTTTAAATTTTACCCTCTGCAATTATTTTGAAGTGCATAAGTTTCTATGTTAGAACATTTTATAATTTCCCTTCAGGTCAGCATTTCTATCATCAGGATAAGAAACCATGAATGAGTCAGAGACAAGAGGAAATGAAGACAATTGTAGCACAGTTTATATGTCAGAGCTGTAGTGCCAAATGCTTTACAAGCCTTTTACGTGTGTTCTGGAACTTTGCTAATGCAGCTACAATATCTCCAGGGCCTTTAACATCCTTTCCTTCATGTCTCAAGTGGCCCATAAATGATGGTTAGAAGAACATAGAATTAAAAAAAGAAAATGGCCAGAGGAGTTTTCTGGTCATTTTTCCAGTTTGATCATTTAAAACAAATTCCTTTTCCTTTTCATTGGTTCTGCTTATTTTAGAGAAACAGTTTAAATTTTACAGAAACCCACAGGCTAACCAAATATCTAAGAAAGTTACACTTCTCTTCTGCTGTTGACAGTGATTTTAAAGGACCCGTAGGTATAGACAATGATATTCTTGCATTGGGTATTTTGTGAGCAAATGGAACATAATCTTCCCTCTCTCTCTCTCATCAGCAATGAAAATAAGGGTAAGAATGGACTAAACTTCAATTAGAGATTGTTTAATTGACCTGTTGAGTCTATCCTAATTTTCTTCTCACAGATTTTAGCTACAAAATTTATAGTGTCTGAAAATGTTGTGTTTTACAATGTGTGTGAAAACTGTATGAGCCATATCCCTCCAGAGCTGCTATAATCATGCAGACTGAACATTAAGTTTACCCTCCTCAGAGATTTTTTTTTCAGTGCATGTCCTACTTAATCTTAAATACCAAACTGGTTCCCATGTTGTATCTTTGTTTTGGGTGTGTGTATGTTTTGCCTTGTTCTTCAATTTATGTTTTAGGGTAAAAATAAATGTGATTAAGCAAAGAATATAGACATCAACATTCAAAAGCACTGTTAAAAGATAAAACTACAGACAAATTAAATGTAACACAGTTTATTTGAGCAAAGAACAATTCATGAATGGGGAGCATTCAGAACCAGAAGAGGCCCAGAAAGCTCTGCTCCAAAGTGAGCAGGGAGTTTTATAGACCAACAAAGGAAACAATTACCTGATTGGCTACAGCTAGGCATTTTGGTGAGGTGTGATGAAGCATTTGCCTATTTGGATATATCTGATGAATGATCAGACCAAGAGCTGGTTGGTTGTTTGTGATTGGCTGAGGCTCATATTTTTTTAAGTCAGTTACAAGAAATGTTTCCAAATTAAGTTACCGTTTTCTTAGAAAAGAACTCCTGGTACAGATAACAACCCCAGGCTAATGGCCTCCTGATTATTTTGCTTGAACAGTATTCTGAGACCTTTAACTCAATAATAAAAAGCAATATATAGATTCTTTGTGAAAATTAGAATGCAAATCTCATGACCTGGAAAACTATACACTGTACACTTGGCCTAGTTTCACTGATGAATCTTGCTCCACCAGATTAGACTTAAAAGCGATTCAGTGAAGTATACTGCTTACATCTAGTTAGTAAAAACTAAGTTATTATTTGATTTTAAGAAGATAAAATTATCTTTATTGTGTGCAGCATATACAACTCTAATTAATAGCTGCTCACATTCTTCCATTCCAAATACATTATGCCATAAGGAATATTTCAATACGGTGTGTTTTACCAACTCAAGCCCTCTCCAACAATGTGCTAATGCAAACAATTGAATAATGAAATATTCTGCATCAGCTAGGTATTCCTACACAAAAAGTCATCCCAAAATTTAATAGACTAAAAATAAGTGTGTTTTTGCTCACGCGTCTACAAGTCAATTGAATAGTTGTTCCAGTCTAGAGTTCCCTCATTACCTGTGATTATCTGTGAATCACCTTGGCAGCTCTGCTTCTAGAAGCTTGCTTGACGTTGGAGGTGGTGTTTTAGTTCTCCCCCGTGCGAAGTTTGGGTTTGTTCATCTCTTAACTGAGCAGGATTTAAGAGAAGCTAGTTATTTTAGAAGTACAACTCACTTTAAAACTTTATGGGCTTGCTCTGAATCAGACTGAAGTCCATTCTAACAACCAAATTCACTATTATTTGGGAAACATGTGTCTCTTTCTTACTCACAGATTCTTTGTCCATATCAAGCTGTTATAGGTCAAGAACCTGAAGTTTCTTAGAAACCCTTTAATGTAGCTGAAAGCAAAACCAGGGCCCATTTGATTAGATCTTGTCCTCAGAACTTGTTTACGTTAGAACTCTAATTGTTTGAGAAGATGGAAGATGAGAAATAATTTTATTTATTTATATTCCTTTAAATTATCCTTGAAAACTAGCAAGTTCTTTGTGTAGCTCAAAGTTTTCCAGTTAAGCCTGCAGGACAAATTCAGCTTACTGCCTATTTATGTATCGGCTGTGAACTATTACTGTTTTCTATATTTTTAATGATTTAAAAAATCAAAAGAAGGATAATATTTTGTAATACATGCACATCATTTTATATTCAAATGTTAATGTCCATAAATATTTTTTTGAAATACAGCTACACTTATTTATTTACATGTTGGCCCTGTCTGTTTCTGCACTTAGGACAGCAAATTTCAGTAGTTGAGACAGAGACAGTAAAGTCACAAAGCAAAAAGTATTTACTATATGGTCTGCATATAGCAGCTGCATTTATTATATCAAGCATTTACTACATGCAGCTAAAAGAAGTAAACTTCTACGCTCAACTTTTTGTCTGAAAATCATTTTGTCGAAGCCCAAAAGTTTATTAGAAACATATCTATTGGTATAGTCCTGCCTGTTGTTGTTATTTTGTAACATGAGACTGTATTTTCCCAGACTCTAACTGCAAGCTCTCACCATTTCTCCAGCTTCTACTAAATATTTGCTCACCATGTTTCCCATTATCTGCCTGCTGCTTCACTCTCAAACCAGACTCTCGTATTTTAGGTCAGTGGCACTCTATTTCTATGCATCAATTCCTATATTAGTTACCTCTTTCAGTATAAAAAATAAACACAAAACTATGTGGCCTGAACAAAAAACATTTATTATTGCTCCGAAGTCTGCGGATCACCTAGATAATACCATTTCTCCTGCCTGTACTTGTTCATGTGCCTGAAATTAACTTGTAGATTGGCTGAAGGGTAGGTGGGATGGTCTAGAATGACCTCTTTCACATATCTCTTTGTTGGCTGGCTATTGACTGGGATGGCAGGAATGGCTGTGTCATGGGCCTCTCATCCTCAGTGACCCCTGTGCTTATTTACATGTTGGTGGTAGCATTCCAAAAAAAAAAAAAAAAAAAAAAAAAAGTGAGTTGGAAGCATGCAAGGGTCTTGATAGACCAGGAACTATAACTCCATAGCTTCTTCCATAGTATGTTAATGAAAGCAACCAGACTTAATGAGTGAATAAATAAATCCCTTCTCTTGATGAGATAATCATAACATGTATATCATTTTAAGAAGCTTTTGGTATACAGAGTATACAGGTGTACAAAGCATACAACTAGAGACTTACTTGCTAATAATCTTCAAATCTGAATATATTATGGACAAAAGAATTTTAAAAATCTTTTTCAGTCCTAACAATTTAATAATGATAAATTGATGATGAAATACCCAAAGTGGGTTATTAGCACTGGTGAAGATTATACTTCAGACAGAGAATTAGGAAAAGGAGATGCCAAATAACCAAAGAAATATAAATCCAAGTAAATCAAAGGTCATCCTTTTAAAGTATAATTTTGGGAGGAAAGTGTTAATCTATTCCTAAGTGATCCACCTAAAAGATCTTCCTCTATATTTTGGGATCCTCCTCTCTGCTCTTAGTTCTGCTTTGGGATGCTCTTTATTTTATTACTAGTTACTCCTTGAATGCCTTTTTTATTTTGCACCTGCCCTTTTTAGGACTTTATTCTCTTTTGTATGGAGTCAATGGAATAAGAAATACTAGGTCATACAATTTTACTATGTTGTTTTGTATTTTTTGTTTTATTTTGTTTTTTTTTTTTTTGGTTGATTTTTAACTTTTATTTTAGGTTTGGGGATGCATGTGCAGGTTTCTTATATAGGTAAACTCATGTCATAGGGGTTTGTTTTACAGATTAATTCATCACCCAGGTACTAAGCCTAGTACCCAATAGTTATTTTTTCTGCTCCTATCCCTTCTCCCATCCTCCACCCTCAAGTACTCCTCATTGTCTGTTATTCCTTTCTTTGTATTCATAGGTTCTCATCATTTAGTGTCCACTTATGAGTGAGACTATACAGTGTTTCGTTTTCTGTTCTGAGTTAGTTTGCTAAGGATAATAGCCTCCAGCTCCATCCATGTTCCCACAAAAGACATGATCTCATTCGTTTTAATGGCGGTTTAGTATTCCATGGTATGTATGTACCATATTTTCTTTATCCAGTATGTTATTTATGGTCATTTAGGTTGATTCCATGTCTTTTCTATTATGAATAGTGCTGCAGTGAGCAATTGCATGCATGTGTCTTTATGAAAGAATTATTTATATTCCTCTGCATAGACACCCAGTAATGGGATTGCTGGGTTAAATGGTAGCTCTTTGAAGAATCATCATACTGCTTTCCACAATGGTTAAATTAATGTACACTCTCACCAACAGTGTATAAGTGTTCCCTGTTATCCACAACCTCACCAACAACTGTTCTTTTTTTGACATTTTAAGAATAGCCATTATGGCTGGTGTGAGATGATATCTCATTGTGGTTTTGATTTGCATTTCTATAATTACCAGTGATGTTGAACTTTTTTCTTATGCTTTTTGGCCACATGTATGTCTTCTTTTGAAAAGTGTCTGTTCTTGTCCTTTGCCCACTTTTATTTTATTTTATTTATTTATTTATTTATTTATTTATTTTTGAGGCAAAGTTTCACTCTTGAGCAGGCTAGAGTGCAGTGGTATGATCTTCGCTCACTGCAACCTCCGTCTCCCAGGTCCAAGTGATTCTCATGCCTCAGCCTCCCAAGTAGCTGGGACTACAGGTGCACACCACCATGCTCACTAATCTTTGTATTCTTGTAGAGATGGGGTTTCATCATGTTGGCCTAGCTGGTCTCGAACTCCTGACCTCAAGCAATCTGCCCACCTCAGCCTCAAGATTACTGGGATGACAGGCATGAGCCACCATGCCCAGTCCTTTGCCCACTTTTTTTAATGGGGTTGTTTGTTTTTCTCTTGCAAATTTAAGTTCCTTATAGATGCTGGATATTAGATCTTTACCGGATGCATAGTTTGCAGATACTTTCTCCCACTCTGTAGGTTGTGTGTTTACTCTGTTGATAGTTTCTTTTGCTATGCAGGAGCTCTTACATTTAATTAGATCCCATTTGTCAATTTTTGTTTTTATTGTGATTGCTTTAGTGTCTTTGTCATGAAATCTTTGCCTGTTTCTATGTCCAGGATGGTATTGCTAGGTTGTCTTCCAGGATTTGCATTTTACATTTAAGTCTTTAATCTACCTTGAGTTGATTTTTGTATACGGTGTAAGGAAGGAGTCCAGTTTCAATTTTCTGCATATGGCTAGCCAGTTATCCCAGTACCATTTATTGAATAGAGAATCCTTTCCCTATTGCTTGTTTTTGTCAGGTTTGTCAAATATCTGATGGTCATAGGTGTGAGGCCTTATTTCTGGGCTCTCTATTCTGTTCCATTAGTCTATGTGCCTGTTTTTGTACCAGTACCATGCTGTTTTAGTTACTGTAGCCCTGTGGTGTAGTTTGAAGCCTATACTACAAGGGTAACATGCCTCCAGCTTTGTTCTTTTTGCTTAGGATTGCCTTGGCTATTCGGGCTCTTCCATATTCAAGTACTAATATAAGGAAATTAGTCTTTACAGATTCAAACAAGTAACTATTCATAATTGGGTATGAAAGTTTGGACAAAAGAACCAGCAAATTGAGTACACACTGTGTGGAACAGAAGCATGATCTCAAATCTCTTCTTCGGTATTTGCAATGTTTTTGTACTCATAAGATATAACAGGAGGAGGAATATGACTTTATTTTAATCCTGTGGGATTATCATATGTAAGAACAAGAGGCAAAAAAAAACAAAACAAACAAAAAAAAAAACATGCGTTTTATAATCCTCGTGAAGCTCAGTCCAAGCTCTTGATGACAGTGTTTGAATACCATTGGTTAGAAAAATAAATCAGCATCAGGGCCTTAGGATCAAATAGTAGGTGGGTTCAGTTAGTGTTTCTTGGAAGGTTACAGAGTTTCTTATGCTAGCTTTTGTTTTTTTAAAGCATGAACTAGAGTTACCAAGCTGGAAGAATTTGTTTTCTTTCCTGGAGACTCTTAAGGGAGCTTTGTCTTATTTTTTTTAGGGTGACTGGCTGTCAAGGCATCTATGACTAGGGGACAATTCTTTCTAAAATAAGATGGAAGAGGGACAAACTTTTAAAAAATCTATTTTGTACAAGTGTCACCAAATGGAAAGTATCCAAAAAATCAGACATTTTACAAAAGGTTGTTTTCATAAACAGCCTTATTTACAATCTTGCTTCTTTGCAATTAGGGTTTGCCCCTTTAGAAACGTAATTTGCTTTTAGAGCAGCTTCACCTCCTATATGTAGGTGTAAAATATGTTATTGTCCTTTATTCAATTGCTAAGTCCTGTTCATTTCCAAGGTTGTCCAAAATGTTACTTCCTCAGAAAAGTTCTTCCTACTCCCTGTTAATTGAGTTCATTGTCTCTGGGGTTTTTCTTCATAATCTTTGTGTCAGAGACTTCTAGTTTCTTTCCCAATATCTACATTCCCCTCCTACATTCTAATGACAGCTCAATTTTGTTGAGGATGGGAATGTCCTGATGAGAGTGTTGGAACACCAGTTGGCTAGAAAAATAAACCAAAATCAAGGACTTAGGTTAAAATAGTAGGTGGGTTCAGTGGGCAATTTTAACTCGGTTTTCTTGGAGGGTTTTAAACTAATGCATTTTCTTAGTCCCCCTTGTAGCTGAGTGACCATATGATTTCTGTTCAATCAGATGAAAACAGACATTGATATGTGGGCTTCCAGAAAATTCATTTATAAAAGGTATTCTAAGGAAGCAATCCACTTTTCCTTTTTTTTTACTCCATCCCACAGCCTGGAATAGGAATGTAATGGCAAAAGCGGAAATAGCATCTTGCAACATTGAGGAAAAGGCCAAGAAGATCACAGTGACTTGGCCCTTGAAACATTTCACCAATGTGAGGAATCATTTATTTCCAGAGGCCTCACTATATGAGAAAAAATAATTTTGTTTTGTTAAGTCCTTTTTTGACAGAGTCTTGCTCTGTTGCCAGGCTGAAGTGCAGTGGCATGATCTCGGCTCACTGCAACCTCTCCCTACTGGGTTCAAGTGATTTCTCCTGCCTCAGCCTCCTGAGTAGCAGGGACTACAGGCGCCCACCACCACACCTGGCTAATTTCTGTGTTTTTAGTAGAGTTGGGTTTCACCATGTTGGTCAGGATGATCTCAATCTCTTTAACTCGTGATCCACCTGCCTTGGCCTCCCAAAGTGCTGGGATTACAGGTATGAGTCACTGCGCCTGGCCTGTTAAGTTCTTTAGATGTGTGTTTAGATATGGGTTTATCTTTAAGAACTGTTTTGTTTTGTCAATGCACATATATTCACTTTTTAACATTCTGAAATCTGGACTAATCTTTACTAGTCTTTACAAATGAAATGCATTACTAGTCTTTACAAATGAAATGGAAACAATGAGAAAATTTGCAATTCCTCTTTGTGAGATTCCTCAAACATCAGAAGTGGGTGTGTGGATTATCTTCCCATTATAACCCTAGATACCTTCTTTCTATTCAAATTCAGTCACATATGTATTCAATTTACTCTATCCTACTCTACACAAGCCCACTACCTATCCTTACATACAAGCCTTAATCTACAAGGTCATATAACTCTTGAAAATATTTCTGTGAGTAATGCACTTATGACTCCGAGGTACAATTGGTTTAGTCCAATGAAATTTTAACAATTTTAAGTTGATTTATTATCTTCAGTTATTTATAAGATTTTTCAAATACTTCAAATATATAATTTTTTATTTTGGGTACAGTACCACATTTATTTCTCCTAATCTTTTTCATGAATCTTTAAATAGCCAAGAACCAATTACTTGGTGGCCCTGTATATTGTGAGGTTTAAAGTTACTTAGAAGAAAGAGATTACCAAATTGGCCCAGTTCTAGCTTAAAAAGTTGAAGAGATTAATAACTACATTAAACTTAGGAATTTTAAATAAATGTAAAGATAGATAAAGAAAACAATTATGGAAATATTACTATTCTTTTTCTTTTGAAGCCAGTGTTATTCAAGTATATACTAACTTTCTAGTAGTATAACATGACTACATAAAAGTGTACATTTCATCAGGGTATATATCTTGGTGAATTTTTGCAAACTGGGCACACCTCTGTAACCAGCATTGGGATCAACAAAGGGAAGACTGACAGCATTGGGAACACTTCCTGCTCATGCTGCCATTCAAAGGTTAGTACTTTTGGAGGAAAAATAAAACATCTAATGTGGGGGAAAATATGGGAGTACATAACACCCTTTTGACTGATTTTCTTCATCTATAAATGAGTGGAAAAATAAGTATACTGGAAAACTGCTGTATTAAAATGTGATAAGCTCTACAGAAATGTTTTAAAATATAGCAGCCTGCACAAATAAACAGTATTATTTTAATTTTCTATCACTACAAAGTACCCATTGCAGAGTTCATCTTAGAAAAATGATCAGGCTTGGCTCAAACCGTGAAGAAAAGGGAGTGTTGCTAGGGAATGCCAGCAGGCTGTGTTCCAAAAGACCTCTTAGAGTCTCATTACCTTGGTAGATTTGCCTGGCTCCAAATCTGGCCCTCAGTCTTTCCAGACTCTGAAAGCTAGTTGTCTACTTCTAAGGGGCCTAGTGATATTAAATAAACTCAAGGGATTGATTTTAAAAATCAAAGTCCTGATGTATTAATTTACAATAAGGGGACTAAGCACTTGAATCTTCTGGCCAGAACATTCTCTCTCTGCTGATAACTTCTTTGGGGAAGCCACACTTTATTCATTAGCTAACTCTGTGAACATGCTTTTAGATTAAGAAAAATTAGGTGTCAGGAAACCCCTCATATACTTTGTGATCTTGGTTTATTACTTTTTCTTTTGTACAAATGCAACCCTTTCCCTTGACTATCCTCTTCCGACCAACTCGGCTGCTAGCCCAATGGGAAAGCATTCTTCAGCCTCCACTTTCCAAGACATGAATCACATGAACTTTTACACCCTCAGAAAGCCTATGTATACATTGTTATTGTCACAAATGTCAGTGAGGATAAGACCCATACAGCATTTCAGGTCTCCAATTTAAAAACTGGTTTATAAAGTCTATCTGGGCTCACCTGCAATGCAACCCAGTACACTGATCCTGACCCAGTGCCTCCTTCTATATCTGACTTGAGCCCCCAAAGTCTATTGTATTTTCTTTGCCTTCTCTTCCATATTTCTTTGGCAGAGTTAAGCAAGCAACTGAGTTGGAAGTTTGTAATTCCGAATTAAATACTGACCATCATGCCCACAATTTGATATAGGATCCAGAGACCTCGTGGACAAAACAAACCAAAGCAGTTTTGCTTTGACAAAACAAATAAATTTTTAAAGAGAGTATAGTCTAAACCCATTTCTAAACATACATCTAAAAGCAGCACACTTGTCAATGACCCTTTGTGTGTTTGTGTTCAACACACTAACTTTGTAGTATAATACTGTGGGCACTTTGCATGCCCCGCGCTCTGATGATTGATGACCACTACTTTCTATAACCTCTGTCTTATCCTATTCTATTATTTTCTGGTTGAGTCATTCTCACCCCACCACTAAATCCTAACCAAATCATTTCTTTAATAATGTTAATATTTTCAGTCAATTAAATTCTTGTGTATTTGTGGAAAAATTCAAACCCTTTATTGTAACAATTAAAATGCTATTTTAATGTCTGAATTGAGACAGTGTATGTTGATTCCACATTTATGGGGTTATAGCTCATAATTGAGCATAAAAACTAACAATAATTCTCCTCTATTTTGGATGAACCTCATAGTCTCTATGACCTTCATTGATATCATTTGTGAAATGGGACTACATGATGATTTATTGAAATAATAAATGTAAAGCACATAGGACAGTATCTGGCATTATTTATGAAGTACTCCAAAACTCAAACTTTGGTGAAATTCAAAGGCTTAACATTGAAAATCAATTGTTATTTTTGTGATTTTTTTTCTCTTTATGAAATTTTGAGGCATTAAAATTTGTATTTTGGGCCACGTGTGATGGTTCCTATAATCCCAGCACTTTGGGAAGCCAAGGAGGGCTGATCACTTGAGGTCAGCAGTTTAAAACCAGTCTGGTCAACATGGTGAAACCTATCTCTACTAAACATACAAAAATTAGCTGGACATGGTGGCAGACACCTGTAATCCTAGATACTTGGGAGGCTGAGGCAGGAGAATTGCTTGAACCCAGGAGACGGAGGTTGCAGCTAGCCAAGATTGTGTCATTGCACACCAGCTTGGGCAACAGAGCAAGATTCCATCTCAAAATAAATAAATTAGTAATAAAATTGGCATTTTACATTAAATTCATCCTAACGATATGTGAGAAATCTTTAAATGGGATTTGTTCTTGAAAGTCTCAAGATGGAAAAAGTATAAAATGACAATATACTAAAAATATATTTTAAAAGTTATTTTTTCCAACTATAAAATTATTACACCAAATTATTCTCAAAGATTAGACTTATGATAAAATATATTCAGTATTATTACACTGTGGGATTTATCTTAAAGCAAAAAAAGAACCAAAATATTTTACCTCATTTTCTATGAACACATAATCAATAGTAAAATCAATTATTAAAATGCTTCTCCATTTTAAATTTCTTGTTTTTTTTAAAAAAAGTTCACAACATTACAATCATCACCAAATACGACAATTTTTTTTTGTAAAAACATACAGTTATACTTAAAATAACGGATTGGATTTGTATTAAGCCATTCTCACACTGCTATAAAGAACTACCTGAGACTGGGTAATTTATGAAACAAAGAGGTTGAGTTGACTCACAGTACCGCAGGCTGTATAGGAAGCATGGATTTGGGAGGCCTTAGGAAACTTACAATTCTGGCAGAAGGTGAAGAGGAAGCAAGCATGTCTTACCATGGCAGAGCAGGAGAGAGAGAGAGAGACAGAGAGAGAGATAGAGAGAGCAAAGAGGGAAGTGCCACACACTTTAAACAACCAGATCTTGTGAAAACTCACTCACTATCTCACTATCTCACAGCAAAGGGAGAGTCCGACCCCAAGATCCAATCACCTCCCACCAGGCCTCTCCCCCAACCTGTGGGAATTAGAACTCGAGATGAAATTTGGGTGGTAACACAGAGACAAACCATATCAGGATTTCAACATATAAAACACATAATGAGATTTTCACTTTGTTACACCAAGAAATGTTTCAACTTTTGAAAATACATATTATTAAAAATAAGTCCAAATAGCATCATAAAATATTAATATCAATAGAAATTAGAGATGATAATGATCACAATTATCATTGATTATGAACTAAAAGACATGAAAAAGGACACTGAAGTAGGCACTCAACTATTTAGTCCTTGAGAGGCCAGTGTAAAAACCAGTGAAAATGACAGACTTTTGTCAGTTTCTGTCAATTTCATCCTAGAAGCCAAACTTTAAAGAATCTCTACTTAAGAAGTACTCAATAATTCTCCTCTAGATATTAGTCTTCTGTATGTTCTTCTGTGTGTATGAGATCTAATTTGATAATTACACTTAAAAACTAAGTGATACACATTTCAAAGAAAAATACTTCTGCTGTTTGTTTGAATTCAGGATTCAGAAGAATCAAAATTTCTCACACCAGTGGCAAAAAAATAAAATTTGAAATCTAGAAAAGTGTTTTAAATGTTGTTCCTTATTTAAAAATGAGTGTTTCAGAAAGGACTATCTGCAAATAGCATATTACTACTAATTGTAGTTAATACATATTAAATGTTTAAATCTGAGAAATTCATTTCAGTGACTTAATATTTAACCATCCAAGCATTTGCTTTCACTCATGGTTCTTTTATTTAGAAACAGAATTTCACTCTTAGGATAATTTGATAAATGTCATGTCAGCAGTTTTTGAATAGAGTCTTCTGTTGTTACAAAAACTGGCAGACACTAAACAGACAAAGTCTCAGAATAATTGATATGGACAACAACAGTAAGAATTTAGACTCCCAGTAGGCAAACCACCTGTACAAACAACACTTCTAACTTCAATTTGAGTTGCTGGCTTCTGAACACTCAATTATTTAGGGCATTCAAAGGATTTCACTAACAAAAGAAATATCTACAGGCCTGAATTATGAAAGTGTTTTTTTAATCATTAAAGATTAGATTTCAATAGTAAATATTGCAATTGCTAGGTTGATGACAAATGCTTTCTTCCAAGTGAATGATAAACTTTCTATTTTAATATATTATGAATATGTTTTTCTTCAGAATATTTGAATGCTATTTTACTTCAAATCTTCAAAGTCAAGGATTTATAGAGGCAGAATATAAAAAGATAGAAAATGACCATCCAGATGTTTCTACATTCCAAGACTGTCATTGCATTGCCATCCAGACAGTCTGTTCTGGATTCTTAAGAAATTAGTTTAGGTTAAAGGAGTGAACTACTTGTACAATGCTCTCTTTTAGCATTACTATGCATTGAATATCCTGTCATTACAATGAATTGGCTTAGATCCCCTGACTCAAATTCGAAGGGATAATAATATTTTGTTTTGTTTTGTTTAAGCATAGGGATTTAAATTATCTTAGAATAAATTTTAAATTTCAGGACAGTTTTTTTTTTTTTTTTTTTTTTTTTTTTT
>NW_016808467.1:2182857-2251255 GCF_001698545.2 Rhinopithecus bieti | reverse complement strand
CCGGCTGGCTTTTTGGATTTTTTTTTGGTAGAGACGGGATTGCACCGTATTAGTCAGGATGTTCTCGATCTCCTGACCTCGTGATCCGCCCGTCTCGGCCTCCCAAAGTGCTGGGATTACAGGCTTGAGCCACCGCGCCCGGCCAGGACAGTTTTATATTTACAGGAAAAAATTTCAAGGTAGTACAGAGAATTCCCATGTAACCTGTAACCAGTTTCTGCTGTTATTAACATCTTACATTAGTATGGTACATTTTCACAACTAATGAACAAATGTTGATGTATTATTATTAACTAAAGTTCATGCTTTATTCAGACTTCCTTAGTTTTTATCTAATGTCGTTTTTAGGTTCCAGGATCCCACCACATGACCTTTAGGCATCATGCATCCTTAGGTTTCTTATGGCTGTGACAGTTTCTCTGACTTTCCTTATTTTGAAGACCTTGACAGTTTTGATGAGCCCTGATCAGATATTCTGAAAAATGCTAATCAATTGGAATCTGTCTGATATTTTTCTCATGGATAGACTGGGGTCATGGGTTTGGGAGAAGAAGACCAAGGTGATGAATTATTATCTTTATCTCATTTTGTCAAAGATATAGATTATAAATGTGACTCGTCCCTTCTGAGGTTGACCTTGATCTCTTCACTTAGTGTTTTTCAGGTTTCTTCACTGAAAATATACTCTTTTCTTTACCTTTTCATACTGTCCTATTTGGGAAAAAAGTCATGGTGAGCAGTTAACCTCTATCTCCTTAAGGTCAAAATATTTACACAATTTGGAATTTCTCTGTACAAGATATTTGTCTCTTCTCCCCATTTATTTATTTTTAAAATAAGTATGGACTCATTAACATCCACTTCAGGTGATGCGTTATTATATAATACTACTTTATTTATTTAATTTAAAATGTTTCACAATAGCCACTGGTAATTCTTCAATTGGCTTCTGTTTCACTTTTATATACCGTGTGTGTGTGTGTGTGTGTGTGTGTATTGAATATTTTCTTACTTTCTGGTACTACAAAATATTTCAACTTTATCTTGTGTGTTTCCTGTTCCAGTACTGTTTCAGGCCTAGAATCAGGTATTTCTCCAAGGAGCCCTGGTTCCTTTTTTTTTTTAATTTTTTTTTTTATTTTGAGATGGAGCCTCACTGGTCACCCAGACTGGACCCAGACTGGAGTGCAATGGCACGATCTCAGCTCACTGCAACATCTGCCTGCCAGGTTCAAGCAATTCTTCTGTCTCAGCGTCCTGAGTAGCTGGGACTACAAGTGTGTGCCACTATGCCCAGCTAATTTTTGTATTTTTAGTGGAGATGGGGTTTCACCATGTTGGTCAGGCTGGTCTCGAACTCTTGTCCTAGTGATCTGCCCACCTTGGCCTCCTAAAGTGCTGGGATTACAGGCATGAGCCACTGTGCCCAGTCACCCTGGCTCCTCTTATTGGAGAACAGTATTAGAAACTAAAATCTGGGTGCTAGATGTACACATTGCTAGTGGTGTATCATTGATTCTAAGTCCTCTCAGCTGATAGAGCAAGGAAATGTATGTATGTATTTATGCTAACCTCGGTATCTACACATATCTGTTTCTATATGTAATCATCTGTGTTTCTGTTAAACTAAACATGATTTTATACTGATGACTTCAATTCTAATTTATTACCACTACAAGTCTCAGATTGGACTTGTGAAAAATAAAATCGTATGTTTGGCAGATACCCTAAGCATGTAGTCCAGCATCCATTTTGCTAAAGAGACTCAGATGGATGGAAGGGAACTACATTTCATTCATCAGACAATGGGAGAAAGACCCCAAAGGCATTTCAGAGATCTTCCAAGCAAGCTAAACCTTGAGGACCAGGATTCCAAAGGGGTGCCCATGGGACCTCAGGTTTCACTGCCCTGAGCCACATCAAAACTCACTCTCCTCCCCAAATTGTAGCACAGCACTTTTAGCTTTCTCAGCTGTGGCCTAAGTGAGCTCAGATGTGGCTTGACCTACTGCTCCAAAAGTTGCAAGCTCTAATGCTTGGTTGGGTTCATGTTATAGCTTGGATATTTGACCCTCTAACCCTCATGTTGAAATTTTATCCCCAGTGTTAGAAGTGGGGCCTAATGTGAGGTGTTTGGGCCATAAGAGTGGATCTGCTTGGCACCATCCTCATGGTTATGACTTAGTTTTCACTCTGCAAAAGTTCTGCCAAGAGTTGATTGGTTAAAAGAGCCTTGCCCCTTCCCACTTGCTCATTCATTTTCTCTCTCACCACGCTAGCTCCCCTTCACTTCCCCTTCACCTTCCACCATAAATTATAGCAGCCTGAGCCCCTCACCAGAAGCTGAGCAGATGCCAGAGCTATGCTCTTGTACAGTCTGCAGAGTCATAGGCCAAAAAACCTCTTTTCTTTATGAATTACTCAGCCTCAACTATTCCTTTATAGCAACATGAAAGAACTAAGACAGTCCACATGGTGCTAATTCTGCAGGCACACAGAATGCAAGAGCTGTGGGCATGTCAGCCTCTACCAAGGTTTCAAAGGTGTTTCAAACAGTCTGGGGCCTCAGGCACAGACTTGTTACAAGGGTGGAGCCATTGCAGAGAGCCCCTGTGAAGACAATGTCTAGTGAAGTTGTGATAGTGGGGAAGTCCTTGAAATCACAAAACCATAGTACTATCAGCATGCAGCTCTAGCTTGAAAAGGCCACAGTCATGAAACTAACCTGTGAGAGCTTCTGGGTAGACTGTGCCCAGCAAAACAATAGGAGTAGAGCTGCCTGAGATCTGGAGCACACAACCCCAGCCCTAGTGGGCCCAGGATGTGGGATATGGAGATAATAAAATCTCACTGAAGATTCTTTTTCAGCTTTAAGATTTAATATCATCTTTCCTATTGGATTTTGGACTTAGTTGGGTCCTATTACTTCATCACTATATTTTGAAAGTCAACCATTTTTTATGATTTCACAGGCTCTTGGTTGAGGATAATTTGTCTCAGGGAAAATTATGTCTTGGGTCTCACCTATATCTAGTTTAGATGAGACTTTAGACTTTGAAATTTTGAGTTGGTGCTGGAACTAAAACTTTGGGTTTATTGGGAATAATTAACATATTTTGCAAGTGAGAAAGACAAAAATTTTGGGGATCTGGGCAGAATGCTATGGACTGAATGTGTTTCTCAAAGTTTATGTATTAGAAGTTTAATTCCCAATAAAACAATGTTGGGAGGTAGGACTTTGTAGAGGTGAATGGATAAATGCCATTATCACAGAAGTATATTTATGATAAAAGAAGGAGTTTAGCCCCCCTATTCTTCCTCTACCCATGCATGCTTTCTTGCCCTTCTGCCTTTCGCCATTGGATGACACAGAAAGAAGGCCCTTGCCATATGTGGTCAATCATTCTTGGATTTTACAGCCTCCAGAACCATGGGTGAAATAAGTTTCTTTAAAAATTAATCATTCCATAGTATTCTGTTATAGCAGCATAAAACAGACTGGGACACCATGTTTCCCCTGCCATTGCTCCTTCTTTTCTGTTTCCCTAACACACACACAGAAACACTTTTCATTTTAGGGCTTTTGTACTTGCTACTTCCATTGACCGAATAAGTTTCAGAAAATACTGTCATGTCTTACTGTCTGACTTCATTCACTCTCCTTATAGAGAGGAGTTAGCTTCCATATATAATCAACACCCTGTCCCCACTCACATTAGATGTATTTTCTTTCATTGTCCAGCTTTATTTTGCTTCAAAGCTCTTGTTACGACTTGATACATTGTTTATTTGTTGATTTTCTATTCAACGCACCACAACTAGTTTGGAAGCTTCACAAGATAGATTTTGTTTTCTCTATTGATGTCTCTAGAACCTGGTGCAGAGCAAGTATACATATTAGATGATCAATAAATGTTTGTTTGTTTATGTATTTATTTATTATTTGAGACAGTCTCGTTCGGTCACCCAGGCTGGAGTGCAGTGGCATGATCTCGGCTCACTGCAACCTCCACCTCCTGGGTTCCAGTGATTCTCCTGCCTCAGCCTCCCAAGTAGCTGAGATTACAGGTGGGCACCACCATGCCTGGCTAATTTTTGTATTTTTAGTAGAGACAGTGTTTCACCATGTTGGCCAGGCTAGTCTGGATCTCCTGACCTTGTGATTCACCCACCTCAGCCTCCCAAAGTGCTGGGATTACAGGTGTGTGCCACCGCACCCAGCCAATAGATGTTCTTAAATTGACTCAAACTATTCTTCAAGCCAACTGAACTTATTCTTATTTTTGTTATTAGTGCTTTGCAACTAACATCACTTTTATTAGATAAATGCTAATTTCATTAATCTTTACTAACATTTAGTGAAGAAAATACAATGCGTTCCAGATGGAAAGAATTTCTTGAAAACTAAGAAACTGTAATTTAAGGTGAACTCTTTATATTTACTGTGTTCTATTAAAAGGAATACCTTTTATATAGCTAAGAAACATTAAAATAGCAGTTCATATAATCCATTTTTGTTGGGAAAGGAAAAATAGCAAAGAGTGAAATGTATCCCATTGTAGAAATTTTTTTAAAAAGTTACTTAAAAAAATTTACTCTACTAATCTGAGAATAGTATTAGTATAGCCTTATATTTCACAACAAAGAAAATCAAATGTATAATTTAAGAGGGATTCAGTTTACATAAAAAGTGGGAACTGAGGGATCACAAATTTACATAAGTCACCTTGAATGTCAAACCCTTTGCTGGATGTTTTATAAATATTATCTAATTTAATATTTGAATACTCCTTTCTGATGAATATTATGGTTACTATTTTTGCTGAGAATAAAACTGAGGTTCAGGAAAACTATTTATTTTCCTGAGAGCATAAAACTAGTGCTTGATATCCAAACCTAAAGCTTCAAGCATCCAAACTCATGAAAAAAACAGATTTTTTTCCAATAAATATGTAAAGCTATTGATATGTACACAAACGTAGAATATTGTCTGAAAAGCCTTTGTTTGGAAATTAAGTCCCAAAAATATTAAAATGCTTAACTGCGGTTATCAGTATATCAAGTCAAACTTTAGTTGTTTACTAGAAAAACTAGCTCACTGATGTTTTACAGATGAACATTGTTAGCTCTGCTCTAATTACTTAAAAATGTACGTAATTATATAAACAAGGAGACTAATAATAGGAAATGATATTTGCATATTAATCTGCATTAGCAAGTGCTAGACCCACTTGTTAAAATACATTATAACAGAGGATAGAGAGAAAAATATAAAAACACAAGAAACAACAGTGATATTTATAGTAAACTATAACTAAAATGAACTTTAAGACTGTTAGCATACTTCTATAAAGACTGAAACATCAAATAAAATGCTTTCTCACATCAAAATGTAAGTATGGAGGAAAAAAGGAAGAAAATTACCAACCAGTAAGAAAACTTTTTGTTAAACATTATGTGATAAAATAAAATATATTGTCAACTAAAAAAGAGAGCTCTATATAGCTTCAACAAAATGAAGACATTATGTACGTCTAATGGTAACTCACCATTGGAGATACAAAAATACTAAAGTTTAGATAATAACTGTGTTAAATTAAATTTTTACCTGTAGAATATGATACAAAATAAAATTAACATGTGCTCCAGATTGTGCTGGGGTGAGAAGATCCTGATAGGCTGGGTGTAGAAATAGGTGATGTTTGAGCTTCGAGGTGTTCAAACATCTCAATCTTCTTGCAGCTGACTAGTAGCATCAGGCCCAGAATCCAGCCAAGTCCACAGTCACCTCAGTCAGGACCGAGACATAGGCTCCACTATCATAGCCATTCATGTGATGGGCACAACTAGGACAGAGGTGGTTACCAACACCTCTTCTCCAAGGTATAATCATTCAAAGAGTAAATATATATTGAACAGACTCCTAAGAGCCAAGTGCTGTTTTAAGCTCTATTTGAGTCTCTTCAAAGGAGCTTATGACGAAATTCTACAGCTGCAATTTCAGCATCTGCATTTGCTCTCTCAGAGGTTTTTGAACTGGGCATGTTGTATATAAGCCTGCTACTGGTTTCACTTTAGAAGGAACAAATATAAGATGGCGATAACTGTAACTGCTGGATTAACTCTGGGATTGCCAGCCACAGTGACTACAGCTGTTAACAGGTACCAATTCAGGATTCAATAGGTCTATAGCAAATGCTGCACCATTTACTTTAACTCTTACTTCTACTTAGCTGGTGGTCTTGTTTCATCTACTCTGACATTGATACAGGAGTGCTGGGATGGGAAGACTGTGGTCCCCTTAAATGACAAAGAAGGGGGAAGGCAAGTGCTTGGTAAGGGAGGGTGTGGTCCCTGGCTAGAGTTTCACCCCCACTGAAGGTGAGGACAGGCATTTTTGTTGCATTTCCTAAGACCACTTTAGCCCACCAGGCCCCAATCCTGGGCCTATAAAAATCCGAGACCCTCGCTGGCCGACACACAAGCAGCTGGTCATCCAGAGGAGCACGCTGGCAGAAGAGCACACCTACAGGCACGGGCATGCTGGCAGGCCATCCACCAGTGGGGTGAGGCCGAGTTTTCCAGGGCCGTCGGAGGAGAGCTGGGGCTGCCAAGCATAGGGTGGCCTGACTCTAGGGGAAAACCATTTCCCTTCTGGCTTCCCCATCTTCTGAGAGCTACTCCCGTTCAATTAAACCTTGCACTCATTCTCCAAGCCCACATGTGATCGGATTCTCCCCGTACACCAAGCAAGAAACCCTGGGATACAGAAAGTCTTTCTGTCCTTGCGACAAGTTAGAGGGTCTAATTGATCTGCTTAACACAAGCCACTTATAGACCTAAAAGAGCACCCTGTAACACATGCCCACTGGGGCTTCAGCTGTAAACATTCACCCCTAGACATTGCCGTGGGGTCAGAGCCCCACAGCCTGCCTGTCTCTTTGCTTCCCTAGAGATTTGAGCAGGGAGGCACTGAAGAAGCGAGCCACACCCCCATCATAAGGTGGTGGGACAAGGGAACCTTTCCTGTTTCAACATCAACTCTAGCAGCTCCCATGGGATTTACTACAAATAATTTGGGTAGAACAATAACAACTACAAATACATCAGCAAATGTCTCTCTAAGAAAAGTCATTGCTGGCTTGGTCAGTTTGCTCTTCCAAAGTACAGACACAACATCAAGACATGGGCAGGTTATAGGTATGACTTTGAAAACTGCTGTAGCTACTTCAGCTGTAGCCAATGAGAAACTAGGTGGGGTATATTTATTACCTCATAATGTAAAAGACTGATAGAAAAGTGATAAAAGGATAATAAACCACTTAAGGACAAAAATCTTCCACGTGTCAGGATATAAAAATTCTCGAGAAATTGTAAATAAACAGAAAATAGAAATACAAAGGAAAATATTAAAGCAATGATAAAAGTGTAAGAAGATATTAAGGTAGCAGAGCAGCTTCTGCCATTGACTGCCAGTGGATGAGAGAAAAATTCCTCAATATCAACAATTTGAAAATAGAAATTGCTCAGGAGTTAAATTAAGCAGACACAGCTCTCAGAACCTGGAAACTACTACCAGGACTTCAGAATGAAGATACAACTTCTGCAGACTATTTCACAGTCACGGCTCAGACGTTTCAGGGGTAGCTTCAAAAGTGCAGACGACAGATTGAATAACTAGCACAAGAACCTTCTTGCCACTCAAGCAATTAGTTCTTGTATAACCCTGCAAGATTTATCAAGAGCTGCACAGAAAATATATGAACAATTGTAGCTTTGTCTGTGTGACCTTGGTCCATTATTAAACAGGTAAAGGTATTCAAAGAACAATGTCTTCAGCACAGAAAAATGTTGGGAAATGCTATAAATGTGTTTGAAGCCAGAAAACAGAAACCAAGAGGTGGCAGACTGCATGCAGTTATGACCAGACCCACCCTTTTCAGCAACATGCAAATGAAGCCGCCTTCACCTCAACACTTAGCAGCCTCAGTTGGTAGCAGGGTTTCAGCTGTTTCTAGGGCTCAGTTTGGTACACATTCAACTCAGTTACTGGCAGAAAAAGTACTAGCAAGTCCACATTTGGATTTGGAAAAATAAATAAACCTTCAGAAATCTTAGTGCAAGCTTGGCAGCTCAAATAACATCTGCACTTAACTTCAGCAATTCTGGCATCACAGTACCCGTTGGTTGGACATACAGGATGTCTAATCCTGTCTCTGCAGGTTTTGGAACAGGAGGGCAGCTCTTTCAGTTGAAGAAACCTCCAAGTGGAAACAAAAGAAGAAAAATGATAAATATATGAGTTGACGTATTATGAGAATACGTTGTAACTGTTTGTTCTGCGAGTCTGTTTTTCTTCTTTCTTTTCTTTTCTTCTTCTTTTTTTTTTTTTTTTTTTTTTTTTTTTTGAGAATCTCGCGGATCGCCCAGGCTGGAGTGGCAGCGGCGCGATCTGCTCACTTCAAGTTCCACTTCCTGTTCAAGCCATTTCCTGCCTCAGCCTCCTAAGTAGCTGGGACGACGGCGACCACCAACCACGCCTGGCTTTTTTTTTTTTTTGTATTTGTAGTGGAGACGGGGTTTCACCGTGTTACCAAGATGTCTCAATCTACTGACCGCCGTATCCACCTGCCTTGGCCTCCCAAGTGCTGGATTAATTACAGGCATGAGCCACTGCGCCTGGCCTGAATCTGCTTTTCTAAATTGACACAGTAATTAAATTACATTCCAGAAAATTTATAAAGTTTTGATACTTTTCCTTACTCTAGAATTTAAACTCTATTCACATTCGCATGCTGAACAACTTTTTTCTTGTGAATATAAAACGTAGTTGTGTATTTTCATTTTGCAAAATAAATTCTAATAACATCTCTGACCAGTAAAACCTATTTTAACTTAGTGATAATAGCTGTGTTTTTGTTGATAAAAGTGACACTGCTACATAAATATATGCATATTTGTTTCTTGTACAGATGAAATGACCTCTAGTGTTTATAATAGAATCAATTTGTTCTTTAATATAAAGACCTCTTGAACTACACTAATGGACATCTTTCATACAGAATAATATCCACATTTATGCAGGCCTATAAAATATATATTCATGAAACACTTTCTATAACCTATTTTCCTCTTCTGAGGGTATTTCACTTTTTTTACATTTTGAAATTTAAATCTTCAGTGCATGTAGAATGATGAACTAGAGCTACCAAGTCATTGAAGTTGGTTGCTTAAAATGTGTTGAAATAGTTATTGGCCTAAATGTTCGGCTGACTCAGCTGCATTGCATCTACTCTATTCCACTTGTGTTTCCAGTTTGACCTGTGGCAGTCTCTCCAAATGCTGTGAATCTTGTCAAATCAACTTTTTTTATCCTGCATTGATCAACTTTAGAACATGTATATGAAGTTATTTGTTTATTTATTTATTTCCATTTATGTTAAAAGCCAAAGGGCCTTTGGGGCCAACGTGCTTCCGCACTTCAATTTGTCACGATATGCTACTACCAGTACCCCAGATCCCTCTCCTATTACCATGAACATTTAGGATTGTTGTAGCTTAGAAAAGTCAAAGATTTATATAGTTCAGAACACTATACTTTCTTATCCTGAAGGTGAACTTTCAGGAGTATATCTGGTCTACTCAAATTAACTCAATGCAGTTAAAGAATGCACTACTTAGTGGAAATTTTACAAGCTCTTCCAATGCAGAGTTATTTCTTAAGTGGTTATTGAGATTGACACCAAGGAGAATGGTTTATCTGTCTCTTAATAACTCAACTGATATAGAATAGAGAAGCAATTCATGTAAAAAAAAACTGTCTATTGTGCCAACTATAAAATTTTCCTAGTGTTACCAGTGATTAGAAAGCCAGATAATAATGTGCAGACACATCAGGCTGCATCTGTGTAATATGCCTACAAAAAGCATTAATAAGAGCAGAGTGGCTGGAAAAGAGAGCCCTTTCAAAGAGAATGGCCTTACCTTTGAGTTAAGAGAGAAGCAACTAAATTGATCTATTTACATTTCAAGTTCAGTTTCCAGATGTAATTTCACCATAGAACGTCATTGAAAGTGGTTTAATTTTAACATAGGTTTCATATATAATATTTATCAAGTAAATACTTTCAATATCATTTTCTCTAAGGCCTTATTTTTCTAAAAGATATTATGCATATTTATACATTTTTTACATTTCACATGCATAAAACATTAGCTGGTTGTTATTATAAAAAGTGTGGTAAAATTCTGTTTTATTTTTCTGCTTAGAGCACTGATTAAAAAAGTTTGATTTTGTGTTTTGTGAATTACTGTGAGAATTAAGTAAATTGTCACATCAACATTTTTTTACATTGGTAGGCATAAATCCAAATATATTTCCTGCCTTTTCATCTTCAGATAAGCTGCATTTTGATGTGTCAAGCCACTAGAAATCAATGTTTGTGAAGGAGTTTAAATGGGTTGTCATTGTCCTAATTGTCTTCGCTTTGTCCAGAGTCTACCATTATGTGAACAATAAAATTTAGTATAATTGGCCTTTAAAAAATAAAACTGGTATATTTAGAGCAGATCTATTAAAGGATTTAAAAGTTATTGAGATAAATTGTGCTACCTCAACATGGCTTTAGTATCCTCACTTTCGGGTGATATAGAACTCATCATAATGATCTATCTCAATGACCAAAGGACCTTTGGGGCTGAATACTTGAGCAATTCAATTTACCGCAATATTCTACTACCAGCACCTCAGATCCCTTTACCATTACTATGAACCTTTAGGACTGCTGTACCACAGAAGAGTCAAAGAATTATATAGTTTAGAAAACTATATTTATCTCAAAGTGGTATATCATTTAACACAGAAGCACCTAATTTCCGTTACAAATTCTACAACCCTCAAGGGCTCTTGACATCTTCTGACATTCACTATGACATCTGTTCCAGAGGGTATTGCTCCATATTCCCTTGTGTCAAAATTTATATAACTTCTCCATATGGCTGATGAATTCAAAATCATCTGTGACAAAATGAGTATGGGTTATCAAGGGCTATCTCCCTCTCTTCCCCCTTTGGCAGATAACAACTTGCAAGGTTACAGAAAGCTGTAACATGGCCTAGTTCTGCATAATCATGGTGAAGAAATTACCCAAAGCAACTTGGCATCCAGATTCCTGCTGTCCAGAATAGTTCTCCCATTTTCATCTGAAGTCACTCTCAATATATGCAAAGTTTCACTTTCAATTAGGAATGATCAAGGGAACCACAAAGCAGTGCCTAGCATACCCTCCTCTGCTAAATCCTAATAAAGACAGATAAAATGGGGTTTTCTCCTGCCAAAGCATCAGGACTCAGGTGCACAGATAGGTTTTGATTAGAGAAAGTAGAAGGACTTTGCAATTTATGTTACAAGAGAAATGGAGTAGAGAGTCTGACTGGAGACTAACTATGGAGAGTGGGGTCAGGGGTGAGTAAACCTGCTGAGTAAACAGGGAAATCATTGCTTCCCTACTCTATTTTCTCTGGAACCAGCCTTCTTATCTGTTCATTCATTCATTCATTCCACAAATGTTCATTTTTTATTATTTAAAAATTATGTTAATACGTGGATATCAGAGCAGTTGAATATGTCACTATAATAAATGTTCTGTCATTGGTAAATAATTTTTTTTTAATTTGATAACATCCACATTAATGTGTGTGAATCACCTGAAGATTTCATTTAGATACAGATTGTGATTCAGTAGGTTTTAGGGTAATATAGGGGAGCTGAGTTTTCTTTCTTTTTTTTTTTTTGCTGGGGGGTAGAGTCTCGCTCTGTTGCCCAGGCTGGAGTGCAGTGATGTGATCTTGGCTCACTGCAACCTCTCCCAGGTTCAAGCGATTCTCCTGCCTCAGCCTCCCCAGTAGCTGGAATTATAGCTGCCTGCCACCACACCTGCCTAATTTCTTTTTTGCATTTTAGTAGCATATTTTCCTTTTAAATCTGTTTTCTGTTTATTTACAATTTCTCAAGAATTTCTATTCTTGAGAAAAAAGGAAGATTTTTGTCCTTAAGTGCTGTTATGCTTTTATCACTTTTCTATCAGTCTTTTTATATTATGAGGTAATAAATATATCCCATTTAGTTCCTCATTGGCTACAACTGAAGTAGCTACAGCGGTTTTCAAAACTGTAGCAAAACTCAACATTATAAAGGAAGAGATAAGAACCATTTCAAACTGTGAGAGTAAAAGAGACGAAGTCTAGGGATTTTCACCAGTTTGGGCGTAGTTTTCAAAACCCCGTCAAGGGAAACCGAGCCTCTTACCTGGAGGAACGAGAGACAGGTGGCAGGGTTTTGGAAAAGAGGTAACCCAACAGTTTCACACTTGCACTCACCTTCCGGAATCCTGGGCGAAGTCCCAGTTGAAACAGGAAAAGTTCCCTTATCCCCCTCGCAGGGCTTGTGATGGGATGTGGCTTGCTTCTTGGGTGCTCCGCTGCTGCAGCTCAAACCGCTAGGGGAGCATGCAGACGGGCAGGTCGTGGGGAGCGTGGACTCTGGCCTCACCCCACGGCAGCGTCTAGGGTTGAGTGTTTACAGCTCCTGAAGCTCCAGTGGACATGTGTTACAGTGTGTGTCTTTCAGTTTAACAGTCCGCAGACAGCTTGTGTTAATCAGCTCATTTAGACCCTCTGCCTTTATCGTAAGGACAGAGGGCTTTCTGTATCCCGAGGTTCTTGCCTTAACCTACTGGAAAAAGTCGTATCGCATGTAGGCTTGGAGGATGGGTGCAAGGTATTTAATTGAGTGGTGGTAGTTCTCGGAGAGGTGGAAGGGGAGGCCAGAAGGGTGATGGAGTGAGAAGGTGGTCTTCTCCTGGAGTTGGGCCGCCCCGCGGCCAGGCTCGCCTCAGACCACCCTTGGCTGAACTCCGCGTTGTCCCGCCATAGATGGCCTGCCAGTGTCTGCTGATGTGTTCTTCTGCTGTTGTATTCTTCTGCTGGTGTGTTCTTCTCGACATCCAGCCGCTTGTGTCTGTGCCCGCTAGGGTCTGGGGGTTTTTATAGTCACAGGATGTGGGCGTTGCAGGCCAGGGTGGTCTTAGAAGTTACAACAGCTGGGCATGAAAACAGGAGTGCCTATCCTCACCTAGATCCATGGGCCCAGTCCTGAGGGTGGAGCCCTCGCCAGGGAACCTGACTTTCTCTACCCAGCACTTCCCTGCCCCCATCCTGTATCACAACTAGGTATGTCTCTGAGGCTGTTTCCAGAAAAAAATACCATTTGAATCTGTAGACTGAGTAAAGAAGATCTGCCCTCACCAACGTGAACAGCCATCATCCAGTCCACTGAGGGTCAGAATAGAACAAAAAAGCAGAGGAAGGATGAATTATCTTTCTCTCTTCTTGAGCTCAGACATCTATCTTCTGCATTCAGACACCGATGCACGTGCTTCTCAGGCCTTCTGTCTCCAGGTTTTAGACAAGCATCCCCTTCCTCCAAATTTCTCATGCCTTCAGACTCAGATGGAATTAAGCCACTGGCTTCCCTGCTTCTCCAGCTTGCCAATGGCATATCCTGGGACTTCTCAATTCTCATATGTGTCGCTTCCCATAATAAATATCTTCTTAGATATCTACTTGCATCCAACTGTTTTTCTTCCCTCTGGAAAACCCTAACAAATACAGATAGCAAACAAACACATGAAACAATCTTCAACATCATTAGTCAAATGCAAATTAAAGCCACCACAAAATATAACTATACAATTATCAGAATGATTTAAATAAAAAATAGTGTCCAGGCACAGTGGCTCATGCCTGTAATCTTAGCAGTTTGGGAGGCAGACACAGATGGATTACAAGGTCAGGAGTTCAAGACCAGCCTGGCCAACATCATGAACCCCCGCCTCTACTAAAAACACAAAAATTAGCCACTCATGGTGGTGCATGCCTGTAATCCCAGCTACTCGGGAGGCTGAGAGAGGAGAATTGCTTGAACCCGGAAGACAGAGGTTGCAGTGAGCTGAGATTGTGCCACTACACTCCAGCCTGGGCAACAGAGCGAGACTCCGTCTCAACAACAAAAAAAAAGTGATAATTCCAAATTCTGTCAATGGTACAGACAAAATGGCTCACTCACACATTGCTGATGGAAATAAAGAATGATACAGCTACTTTGGAAAACAATTTGACACTTTCTTACAAAACTAAACAAGCAGCTACCATGCAACTTGCGTGTACACTTGAGATTGGTTCCTAAAAACATGAAAACTTATTTTCACAGAAAAATTTGTACATGAATGCTAAGGAGCTTTATTTATAAGTGCTCTAAGCTAGAAACAGCCTGGTTTTTCTTTGACAAGTGAATGGTTAACAAACTGTGACATATTCATACCATGGAATATTACTCAGCAATAAAAAAAATAAAATGAACTATTCACACATAAAACAGTTTGGATGAATTTCTAGGCTATTGTGATGAGTGAAAAAAGCCAATCCCAAAAGGCTGTATACTGTATAATTCCATTTATGTAACATTATTAGTATAACAATATTTAAAAATAGAGACCAGACTAGTGGTTGCCAGTGGTTAGGACACTGAGGAGAGAGGAAGGAGGTAGAAGCAACTATCAAAGAGATCCTTTTGGTGACAAAACTGTTCTGTATGTTGTTTGTATCAATGTCAATATACTGGATGAGATATTATGCTATAGTCACCAAGATGTTACCTTTTAAGAAAGCTGAGTAAAAAGTATGCGTGATCTCTCTGTATTTTTTTTTATAACTGCATAAGAATCTACAATTAATTCAAAATAAAATACATAATTTAAGAAAATATCTTGTCCTTTACTTTTCCACTAATTATTTTATTCTATGGCAAAAAACCAGAACATTTTTAACATAGATGTATCCAAATGACATGGCTTTGTCCAACATTGTGGCATATATACATATTTTCCTCAGGATTGTTAACAACACGTGTATTGATTTAGCCTGAGAAAATAAACCTGTGTAAGGTGTACCTTTTAAATTATTTTTAAGGGGAAAAATCCCCCCAAAATAGTATCTACAGGTTACCTTAAGACAGAATGACCAAACCTTCACGACTAAGCAAACAATAACTATAAACTGTTAACAGCTGCCCTCTTCTTTACATCTCCATAAATGGGCAATAGCAAACTGGTTATCTGAATATATGCTATTTTCTTTTGGTTTCTCAGAATAATGTCTTCTTTTCTGAATTATTACCTTCTAGTTGTAGATTTTTCCCCTAAATTTAAATAAATCATACCCCCTATGCTCCACCTGCTACTGATTTTTCAACTGGGGTTACAGGATACATCTTTATAGTTAACTAATGATTCTGAGTCATTTCTGCCCCTGCTATGTCATAGTTATATCTAAAAGCCAGAGTTCACGTAAAATTATTAGTGTCCTTTATTATATAGCAAGATAAATAAAACTTCTATAAAACAACAAAAAGAGGCAAGTTTTGTGGGGTTTCTTGTAATTTTATTTTTAATTTTATGTTTGTAAAATTACTCTAGCAGCATTTTATGGGATCCTTCAAGAAGGGACAGATGCTGAAACCCACTCAATAGATATTAACCCACTGGTTGGGATGCTAACGTCATTGAAATTGTTAAGGAAAGAGGAATATTCTATCTTCTTTATTTTGCCTGTCCTTAGGGAATCTAACATTAAGTAATGCTTATTTAACAGATGCCGTCCAAACAGATAATTCTACAAAATCTGTTACATTAAATGGATCACTTAACTTGCATTGGAGTTAACAAAGAGCAATCATGCCTTTACTTTTTTCATGTTTTCTGAAAAGGTGTTATGATATTACCACTATGCTTATTCCTAATTGTCACATTACATACTGAAACTGTAGTTTTATATTTTATTTCAGATTTATAAATTTGAAACATTACAGTGTGACACATTATAATTTTGTTGCAGCTTTTCCCAAAGAGGGCTTCTTGAACATTAATGTGTCCTATATATTTAACATTTTCTGAGATTTTAATTATGCATAGTTGATATCACTTATAATATTCATTTTATAAAACTCATATTGCAAAGCAACATATTAAATGCTATTAAAATGCTGCAAGAAAAGTATAAAAAATTGTAAACACACTTCTGTAGCTGATTTGATTGTAATTTTTATTTCCATATTTTGTTTTAAGTCTCAGAGGACTCTCTTCGGAGGTCTTCCTTCTCCTGTGGAATTCTCTTCAGAAAATTTTCACAGAGTAATCAAATTTTTATTTCTACACCAAGGAAGGACTAAGAAAGGCAATATTCAACTCAGAAATTTTGTAAGTGTGTGCAAGAGTATGTGTGTGTGTATGCTCCCCGCTCATCAAAAAGTTATTTATAAGACCTTTTTCCTTACCACCCACATGTCTTCAGCAAGTCTCAAACTCTGCCTTGACAGTAAAACTATTTGATTTACCGAGAAATCTCATACTTCTTCCAATACCACCCTGATTCAAGCTATTATTATTTCCCAGATTTTTGAAAAAGCCACCTAACTCATCCCAATGTTTTTTTACTCTCCAAAAAGTGGCTAGAACATGAAAGGAGAAGAATCATCAGATTTTTCTGTTTAAAACTTTCTAATAGTTTCCAGTTACATTTAGAGTGAAATTTATACTTTACACAGTGGTCAACAAGACTCTGTAAGACCTGAACCCTGAACCCATCATCTCTCTGGTATTACCTCCTGTCCCTCTCCCTCTCATTTAAGATGCAAACTGAACTTTGTGTCATTACTCAAATATTACAAGTTTTTTTTTTTTTCCATCTCAGATATCGTACTTGTTATTCCCTCTACCTGGAACATTTTTCCTTCAATATTTACATGGTTAGTTGCTTTCTTCTAAACACTTAACTGTCTGTTCAAAATATATTTTCAGAAAGACATTGAATTACATACCAGATATTAATATATTGTTTAAAATGTTACTCCATTTCTGGTCATTTTCTTTTTCTCTCTTTTTTTTTTATTTTTTTAAGTATTAGTTTTATTTGTTTATTTCACATTTTATCTATTTTTATTATCATATAAATGTATATATGCTTATGAGGTTCAATGTGATATTTTGTTACATGCATACATTGTAGAATAATCAAATCAGGTTAATTAACGTAACGTCACCTCAATTGCGCATCATTTCTTTGCAGTGAGAACATTTAAAATCTCCTCTGTTAGCCATTCTGAAATACACAATACATTATTATTAACTGTAGTCATCATGTAGTACAATAGATACCAACATTTATTCTTCCTGTCTGATAGAAACTTTGTACCCTTTGATCCAATGTCTCCCCTTTTTCCATTTACCTGCCCTCAGCCTCTAATAAACATCATTCTACTTTCTAATTCTACTTTCTAATTCTACAAGTTTGAGTTTTTTAGATTCCTCACATAAATGAGATCATGTGGAATTTGTCTTTCTGTTCTAAGTTTATTTTACTTAACATAATGTCCTCTAGATTCATCCACATTGTCACAAATTATAGAATTTCATGACTGTTAAGACCGAATAATACTCCACTGGAGATATATATATATATCTTATCTCTCTCTACATATATATTTTTTCTTTATATACAAAAAAATATATATTCTATTCTTATATACATATATACAATATCAAATATTAAACTAGTATCTCGTATATATTTTTCTTATATGATATATATAAACTATAACTATGCATATCTCCTTCTATTATATTTTCTTTATATAATAAAGAATCAAATATCCTATATATGAAAGATATCATTACTAGGAGTATATAGAGAGATATTATATAGAGAGAATTGGAAAGTGGATGTATGAAACCATGTTATATTTCTTGACATATAAAGAGATATATAGATATCTATATATCTTATCTCTATAGATATATATCTCTATACATTATCATCTCTATAGAATATATCTCTACTATATCTTATGTATCTTCGTACATAGATATATCTCTCTTTACTATATACTACATGTATTCTCTCTTAAATATCTTATCATATTCTCTACTATCTATCTATACTACATCTATATATATTTCTTATTATCTTCCAGTCAGTACGATCTATATAACCTCTTTATATCTCTATATTAGATTTTATGATACCTCTCTATATCTCATCGTACTATATATCTATATATCTCTCAAGGATATTATATTCTTTCATATTTATATCTTATCTCTCTTCTGTATATTATAGGTATATATGTAGGACAATTATAGGACGTTATCTATATATCTCTATATATGGCGAGTATATAAATATTGAGTCTATATATAGCTCTTTCGGTATGTATATATAGAGAGAGATAGATTTCAGCATGCTATTCTTTCAATGTGTTGAATTATTCATTCATTGAGGGGCACACTTTTTTCCTCATCTTGTGTAATCGTGGAATAATCACTACAATGAACATGGACGTAACAGAGTAAAGACGTCCATTTGACATACAGATATCAATTCCTTTGAATGCATACCCAAAAGTGAGATTGCTAGTGTATTAGTTTGTTCTCGCATCCCTATGGAGAAATACCTGACACTGAGTAATTTATAAAGAAAAGAGATTTACCTGGCTCACAGTTCTGCAGGCTGTATAGGAAGCATGATGCTAGTGACAGGTGAAGCCAGCTGGGCTTCTGGGTTGGGTAGGGAGTTGGAGAACTTTTCTGTCTAGCTGAAGGATTGTAAATGCACCAATCAGCACTCTGTAAAAATGGACCAATCAGCACTCTGTAAAATGGACCCATCAGCAGGATGTGGATGGGGCCAAATAAGAGAATAAAAGCTGGCCACCGGAGCCAGCAGCAGCAACCTGCTCGGGTCACCTTCCATACTGTGGAAGTTTTGTTTTTTCGCTCTTCACAATAAATCTTGCTGCTGCTCACTCTTTGGGCCCGCACTACCTTTATGAGCTGTAACACTCACCGCGAAGGTCTGTGGCTTCACTCCTGAAGTCAGCAAGACCATGAACCCACCAGAAGGAAGAAACTCCAGACACATCTGAACATCTGAAGGAACAAACTCTGGACTTACCATCTTTGAGAACTGCAACACTCATCAGGAGGGTCCACAGTTTCATTCTTGAAGTCAGCGAGACCAAGAACCCACCAGAAGGAATAAATTCCAGACACACTAGCATCTGCTCAGCTCCTTGGAAGGCCTTAGGAAACTTACAATCATGGTGGAAGACAAAGGGGGAGCAGGTATGTTATATGCCTGAGCATGAGCAAGGAGGAGACTGAGGTGCAACCCTCTTTTAAACAACCAAATCTCCTGAGAATCACTCCCTATCAGGAGAACAGCACCAATGGGGATGGTGCTAGACCATTTATGAGAAATCCACCCTGATAATCACATCACCTCCCACCAGGACCCACCTCCAACACTGGGGAGTACAATTCAACATGAGATTTTGTGAGGACACAGATCCAAACTATATCAATTGGACTGTATGGCAATTCTGTTTTTAGTTTTTTGGGGTGATGCTGGTCTCATAACATAAGTTTGAAAGTATTCCCCCTCTTCAATTTTTTTGAAAGAGTTTTAGAAGGACTGGTACTGGTTTTTTGTTAAGTGTTTAACAGATGAAGCCATCTGTTCCTGGGCTTTTCTTTGATGTGAGACTTTTTATTACTTATTCAATAGCTTCCTTGTTATTGGTCTGTTCAGATTTCCTATTTCTTCATGATTCAGTGCTGGTGGGTTATATGTTTTTAGAAATGTATTCTTTTTTCAGCTTGTTCAATTTTTGGCATATAGCTTTTTTTAGTACTCTCTTATGATTCTTTTTATTTTGTGTTATCGATTGTAATGTCTTCTCTTTCATTTTGTATTTTATTTATCTGAGTCTTCACTCTCTTTTTCTTAGTCTAGCTAAGGGTTTGTCAATTTTGTTTGTCTCTTAAAAATAAACAACTCATAGTTTTGCTGACTTTTAAATTGTGTTTTGGTCTAAATTTCCTTTAATTTTGCTCTGCTCTTTATTACTTCGTTCTTTCCTCTATGAGCTAAGTTGGTTCCTTTTTTTCTAGTTTCTTGAGTTGTAACATTAGATTGTTTGTTGGGGACTTTTTCTTATTTATTGATTTAAGCAATCATTTTTATAAACTTCCCACTTGTAATTGTTTTGCCACATCCCATAAATTTTGGTTTGTTGAATTTTTGTTTTATAGTTTTCTCATGACATTTTCCTTTCTCTTTTAATTTCTTCTTTGACTCCATAGTTTATCAGAAGCATATACTTTAATTTCCACATATTTGTTAATTTTTCGTGATTCTTCCTGTTACTGAGTTCTAATGTCATACCATAGTGGTCATAAAATATACTTGATTTGATTTCAATCTTAAACTTATTAATTTTTTTGTGGTCTACATATGATATACCCCAGAGAATATTCCATATGCACTTGGGAAGAATGTGTATTCTGTTGCTGTTGGGTGGATTTTCTGTACATGTCTGTTAGTTCTGCTTGGTCTAAAGTATAGTTCAAGTCTTGACTTCTTAATCTACTTTCTTATCACCTTTATCCAAGAGGCTAAAATCCCAGAACAATATGGACCTTGCTTATGTTTTCCACCACTGTATTCCAGAACCCAGAATAGTAGCTAGTATATATTAGGTGTTCAATAAATGTTTTTCAGTTACTGAATGAATCATAATAGGGATGATGAAAAGGGGTAAATAATGCTTCTCATAGAAAGTGATTTTTAGTTATTTTGCCGAGGAGATGAGATTGATGCAATAACTGAATTTAAGGTAGCTTTGATATTTATTAGCCTACCAACCTTATGTAATAGTTTAACCTGTAAAAATCCCAGTTTTGTTAACTATACAAGTGAAATGTTATACCTTCTTGCAAAGTTAGACTACTGTAAGAGATTTGCTTTAAAAACTAGTTATTCAATAGATGTTGTTTTAGCCCTGAAATAGAAAAGTGATGGGTTCAGCAAGGATTTTAATGTGATGTTGACAGGATGAGACACAAGTAGATTTACATTTCAGAAAAAAAGAGTGATGATAGAATAAATGCCCGGATAGAGTCAGAATTGTGACACTTATAATAGATCCTGGGTAAACATTTTAGCTACTCTCTGTTGACAAAGGGTTGGAGCTAATAATAGAACTATACATTGGTATATCACACTGTTACAGGTGCATTTTTGTACCATCTAGTAAATTACATGCATTGGTTCAGAAATAATAAAATAATCACTTTCATATATGTCTTTTTTTTTTTTTTTAGGAATCATTAAAGAAATCTCCCTGAAACTCAGTTGATCCAAAGGATAATTGTAGTTAACGAATGAACAACTTTTTTTCACAGAATCATGCCTGAAAGCCATCTGTATCTGGTTAGATGTATCTTTGTCACACATTACTTATGTCAATCTAAATTGTGACATCTCTCTACTAATTAATTTCCTGTACCTCTTTCCTTGAGTTGCCCTATCCACTTGGAGAAGAAAGCCAGGCTATTGCTGGAATTATAACCCAGTGCTCTTCTCTTTAAAGGTGTACTAGGATCTCAAGTAAAATGATACTCTAAGCAAGGAAATTATTTTAACTACTCTCTAAACTGGAGTAACATAATAAGGTATTTTATTTTAAATAATATTAACACAGAAAATGTGTTGTGTTCATATATACCAGGTGGTATGCTTAAATATAACTTATTTTATTTAATCTTCACGAAATCTCCATACATTGGGTACTGTTACTGTACTCACTTTTACTGATCAAAAAACTGAGACATAACTTGTTCATGCTTACCCTAGACAGTGTCCAGAGCCAGGTTTTGAACTGAGAGTTAACAAACTTCGTAGTTTGACCTTATTGAAGTCTATGACAAATTCAGCTACTGCCAAGCTAACTGTTAGAACTCCTGGATTTATGGTCGATTGTCCCTGGTACTATGTCTGCTGCACCTACTTCTAGCCTCTTGTTTTAAGTGGGAGGGAATGGGCAAACAAGATGAATAAAATGCACGCAGCTGGACTGCGTAAAAGTGAATGCTGGCCGGACGCGATGGCTCACGCCTGTAATACCAGCACTTTGGGAGGTAGAGGAGGGAGGATCACGATCACGAGGTCAGGAGATCGAGACCATCCTGGATGACACGGTGAAACCCCGTCTCTACCAAAAATTACAAAAAAATTAGTCAGGCATGGTGGCATGTGCCTGTAGTCCCAGCTACTTGGGAAGCTGAGGCAGGAGAATGGCTTGAACCCAGGAGGCGGAGGTTGCAGTGAGCTGAGATCGTGCCACTGCACTCCAGTGTGGGCAACAAAGCGAGACTCCATCTTAAATAAATAAATAAATAAATAAATAAATGCTGATAATGTTCTGACTTCCCTCAATCTTAACCAGCAGTAGTCAATATTAATAAATCAGCTAGTTTATTTTCAATTTTGTATCCTACTTTATTATCATTTGATAAAGTTTTTAAAAAAAATTTCTGTTCTGACATTCACAGTAATTCACCTTAATTCTTCTAAAAGAAAGTTGTTTGAGATACTCTGAGACCTCTGTTGCAAAACAGTAAAAGAATTTTATATCCTCAGAGGCTGCCACCTGAAAGAGGAGGCAATTCAGAGGCAGAAGTTTTTAGAAAAATATGTGAGAAGAAAAGACCTGTTTTGGAACAGGCAGCAACATAAGTGGGGAAAATTGCTTCAGGAAAATTAAAATCCTGACTTGGAATTCCTTTTAAAATTTGAGATAAAAATGTTGCTTCTGCTAGACTATTGTTAGAGACTGGAATCTTCATTGTTAAATAGGACTAAGTATTTAAAACCATGCCTCATTTCAAATTCAGTTTGCTCATCTATACATTTAACTTATTCACTCTACATTTATATGTTAGAAATTGACCATATGAGTCCATTGCCTCTTTCACATGACAGCCCTATGAACAATTGAAAATTGCTGTCTCCACTTATTCTTCAATAATGGCCTTTTTCTTTACTAGGGCTTTTTCAAATTCAAAAGAAATGATGTTAGTTGGAGTTCTGCTTCAATTGTTAACAGTGTCTTGTTTACAAGCAGCTGAAAATAAACTAAGAGTACAAATGAGTCAAAGTATATCAAATATCCAGTAAAAAAAGGATTGTAACTTTCTCTAATTACTTGTTTCTTATTGCTGTATATTTTTATTTACAGTTTTCACAGTGAATTAAATTCTAGTACTATTACATTTCTGTAAATGGACCCTGATGTGGTATTTTCACATTGATCCTCAGTTCTTTAACTCCAAGCTCATATCATAAACGCAGTCACAATTTTATAAATGTGAATGAAGCGGTAAGCCAACTGCAGACATAAACAGGGAAAGTCAAAGAAGAAGGAAGAATTACTCCTTAAGAAGTTTGATGTATACTTTAATTACTTCCCAAAAGGGTACCATCACTAAGTTTACCTTTACCTTCATTGTATATCATGCGGGTTCTTGTTCTCCATCCTGTTTTCCCAAACCTTTTTAAAATCCCAGAGTGACTTTTAGAAAACAGTCAGTATTCTTCATATGACTTGCAAGATTCCAGGTGGACTTTCAAATTCTGTGTAGTCTGACCTCTGCGATTTCCACACCTCGATTTCATTCAACACTTTCTCTACCTCTCAGCAATCTGATCACACTGGCCTTTTTTCAGGCCATTTACTGAACTAGGTTTCTTCCCAGCACAGCAAGTGCCACAGCAGGTTCTAAGTTCTACACTTGGAACAATCATTCCTGGATCCTCATCCTTTTTGATTTAGAAGACAACTTCTCATCTTTTAGATCTTAATCTAACCTAATCTGGCATTTCTTCCAGGAAGTTCTCCAAGATTATTCTTTCCTGCATAGTACAAAAGTATTTATTTATGTGATTATGTAATTCCTATTTTCCTCTTCCATGAGACCTAAACTCCATCAAGACAAGGACATAGTCTGTTTCACTGGCCATTTCTCTCCATAGATCACATTTTTATATCAAAGCCTTCTAAACAGGTAACGTGAAAAAAGAAACATGATTTACGTCAGAATGTTCAAAAGTTGAAATCTTATTTTTGCCACCAGCAAAGTACAATGTGGGATTCCTAATTCCAAGATATGAGAAAAATGTTTTCTTGTGGCCTCCATCACTAAAACAATAGTAAAGTCCTTGCAATTTATAAAATCTTTATGAAAGAAGATTTTTGGTAAACATATTGGTTGCTTAGCTTAACTGAAGCTTTTGGTTAAAATATTGGTTATATAATTGCTTCAATATTACTTTTCAGTAGACCCTTGAAAAACATACGAGTTAGAGATGCTGACCCTCTGCTCAGTTGAAAATTCATGAACTTTTGACTTCCCCAAACCTAATTACTAATAATCTACTGTTAACCAGAAGCCTTACTGATAGCACAAATAGTCAATTAACACATATGATGTGTATATATTACATAATGTATTCTCACAACAAATTTAGAGAAAATGGTATTAAGAAAATCATAAGGAAGAAAAAATTTATTTACTATACAGTAAGTATAGAAAATTCATCATCATAAAGGTCTTTGTCCTGGTTGTGTCCACACTGAAGAGGCTAAGGAAGAGAAGGAAAAAGAAGGGGATTGGTCTTGCTGTCTTCACAGGTGGCAGCGGTGGATGAAGTGAAGGAGGTGGAAGAAGAGGCAGGAGAAGTAAGTACACTATATGTAACCTTTAGGGAATACATTGTAATTTCTAACTTGTTTCTTTTTCATTTCTCTAAAAATGTTTCTAATGGTACCAATGTGTCCGGAATCGGTGGGTTCTTGGTCTCGCTGACTTCACCAATGAAGCCTCAGACCCTGGCAGTGAGTGTTACAGTTCTTAAAGATGGCATGTCCGAAGTTTCTTCCTTCTGGTGGGTTTGTGGTCTGGCTGGCTTCAGAAGTGAAGTTGCAGACTTTGGCGGTGAGTGTTATAATTTACAAACACCCCGCTGACCCAAAGAATGAGCAGCAGCAAGATTTATTGCAAAGAGCAAAAAACAAACAAACAAACAAAAAACCCTTCCACATTATGGAAGGTTTTTACAGAGAGCTGATTGGTCCATTTTACAGGGTGCTGATTGGACCATTTTGACAGGGTGCTGATTGGTGTGTTTACAATCTCTGAGCTAGACACAGAGTGCTGATTGGTGCATTTACAATCCTCTAGCTAGATATAAAAGTTCTCCAAGTCCCCAGTACCCTCAGGAGCCCAGCTGGCTTGACCTAGTGGATCCTGCACTGGGGCTGCAGGTGGAGGTGCCTGTCAGTTCCTAGCCATGCCTGCACTCCTCAGCCCTTGGGCGGTTGATGGGACCGGGTGCTGTGGAGCAGGGGGCAGTGCTCGTCACTGAGTGTTGGGCCACGCAGGAGCCTAGGGCGTGGGGAAGGCTCGGGCATGGCAGGCTGTGGGTCTCCAGTTCTGCCCTGCAGGGTGGCAGCTGAGGCCTGGTGAGAATTCCAGCACTGTGCATGCAGGCCAGCAGTGCTGGTGGACCCCACAACTTCCGCAGCTGCTGGCCTGGGTGCTAAGCCCCTTACTGCCCTGGGCTGGCAGCACCGGCCAGCAGCTCCTAGTGTGAGGCCCACTGAGCTTGTGCCCACCGGAACTCGTGCTGGCCTGTGAGTGCCACCAGCAGCCCTGGTTCCCGCCTGTGCCTCTCTTTCCACACCTGCCCTCAAGCAGAGGGAGACGGCTCTGGCCTCAGCCAGCCCAGAGAGGGGCTCCCACAGTGCAGTGGTGGGCTGAAGGGCTCCTCAAGCGCCACCAGAGTGGATGCCGAGGCCAAGGAGACGGCAAGAGTGAGGGCTGCTAGCGCATTGTCACCTGTCACCAGTACTCTTTAAACCATTTTACTTTAGTTTTTACACTCATATAGAAAAGTCCATGTCATAAAAGAAGTCCAAAGCAGCCCTAAATAATCAGAATCCTCCGCCAAGTTGTCCAATGTCAATTTGTTTCCTGGCACTGCTTCTTCTGTGACTTCTTTCTCACCACCTGGGACTGGTTCAGAAATACTGATCTCCATCCAGTTGCTTCTGTTAATACCTCCAGTGTGATGTTTATTAGCTCTTGAATTTCTGTAAGATCCACATCTTGAAACTCTTTCCCAACTACTTTTTTTATAATATATATGTCCAGAATCTCTTTCATGATTTCCTTCGTTGGCTCTGTTGTAAATATTGTGATGTCACAGAATTTTCTCCCGCAGAAATTTACTGTTTGGATCTTGATAATTTCATGACTTTTTCTATCATGTTGATGGCATCTTCAGTGGTGTAATTTTCCAGACTCATGGTCTCTCAGTCATGTTTCTCTTCCACAGCTTTGAAAATATTTTTTATGGAGTATCATTTATTATGAGCCTTAATAATCTTTATGACCCCTTGATCTAGAAGCTGAATTAGAGATATGCTTGGCGGCAAATAGACATCTTTGATGCCTTTGATATTGAACTCATAGGATTCTGAGTGGCCAAGGGTTTGTCTAATCAAAAGAATGCCGAAAGGCAGTGCTTTACTAGAAAGGTAGCTTCTGAGATCAGGGACAAAGCATCACTTGAACCAATCCAGAAAAAGGGTTCTTGTCCAGGTGTCCTTGTTGTAAAACCAAAGACTAGCAGCTGGTGTTTATCTTTCCCTTCAAGGCTTGGGGTTTCGCAGCTTTACTCAAAAGGTCAGTCCTGATCATAAACTCAACTTCATTTACATAAAACAGTAGCGTTAGCCTGTCCCTTTCTGCCTTAAATCCGAGTGCTCACTTCTCTGCCTTATAATATCCTTTAAGACTTTTTTTTCCACCTCCCCCCAGAATAGAGTACTTTTGTTGACATTAAAATCCCATTCAGGTAGAGATACATTTTCTCCTCAATGCTCTTCTTAATGCGAATTCGTCTGCTATCTCTTGGTCAATAGAAGACTCTTCTCCTGTTATTTTGACACTGTTAAAGCCAAACTTCTTTCTAAAACTGTTAAATCATTATTTGCTGGCATTAAATCCTCCAGCTTGAGATTCTACACTTTCTTTTTGCTTTGTCATAAAATGACTTTGTTTTTTATCAAATCATGTTAGAGTCTATATAGGCTTTAACCATATTAGATTCTAAAGACTCTATCTTATTGCTGTAAAGAAAGAGCCTTTCTTATAGCAATCTTGTATCCACATTAAAGCTACATTTTCAATACAAGATAATAAGACATTTTGCAAAAAGTACAGGGTTTGTTCACCTGCTGGCACAGCTGTAGAAAGGGCTTCATGTATCTTTTTTCTTTTCTTTCTTTTTTTTTTTTTATTTTATTTTAACAATGATCCTTACCCTGGATTTGTTTATCTTGAAATGGCACGCAAACACAATTGCAGACCTCAATTTAAAGTATATATCAAGCAATTAACTTTTTTTCTTGCAATTTCATGACTTTTCTCTGCTTTTGGGAGCACTTCCTGTATCACTAATGGCACTTTATTTTGGGTACTATCATGTTATTCAAGGTTTGTGATATTGCACTAAACATGGCAAATACATCAATATAATGAGAGATCCTTTTTTACTGTGATAAACAGTTTACTGTAGTGACTAACTGCTCACATACAGATGATTAAAATCACAAGGTGTTTTCAGCAGATACTCTCAACACTTCAACTCACTGCAATAGCAACAAGAGGTGGCTACAAAATTATTACAATGGTACAGTATGTATTGCAGTTAATTTTATGTGGTTATGATTTGATACTGGATCTTTATATTTGTTTACATTTCTTAGGACTGTGAATGAGGTCATGTATTGTCAATAAGTGTGTGTATAAATTTTAATAAATTTTAACTTTTGTAATAGAGTTGTGTGTATTGTATGGTAGTAAAGGATAAAATAGAAAAATATCTACATACATTTTACTCATTCATGACATACCTAACTTTTAATTTTTTAGTTATTTTAGTCTATGA
This sequence comes from Rhinopithecus bieti, assembly GCF_001698545.2. Taxonomy (NCBI): domain Eukaryota; kingdom Metazoa; phylum Chordata; class Mammalia; order Primates; family Cercopithecidae; genus Rhinopithecus; species Rhinopithecus bieti. The sequence goes on along the minus strand of NW_016808467.1, from coordinate 2,223,289 downwards.
AGTATACCTGTGAGTTTTTTCAAATTTTCTCAAGTCTACTGAAAATTTTCTAATGTATTTGTTGAGAAAGATCTGTGTATAAATGGTCCTGCTCAGTGAAAATCCCTGTTATTCAAGGATCAGCTATATTTTGAAGAAAACCCTAGTGTTAATATAACGGATTTCCAATGGGGCAGCAATAAAATGTGTTAACGTAAATGGGAAGATTGGAGATTAAAATGGTAATTGGAACTAAACCTGTCTTCATCGTTCTCAGAAATGTGGCTCAGAAAACCCTAGAAGCCACAGAATCTTTGGAAAATAATAGAGGAAAAGACCTTAATGAGTGCATTATTTCTTATGGCATAGGTAGCCTTTTGCCCAAATCATAAAGCAGAGGAATGTTCTCTTGGCAGCCCACTTAGGGAGCGAGAAAAAGACAGAGCTGAGAATCAGGCTGGGACAGGTATGAAGATAATACTGTACTTGGGGTTTGTACCTCAAAAACATGGTGGGAGGAATAAAGGCAGAAACCAGAATTTAGTGCAACACTGGGAAACCGAAAGCAACAGGAGTGTAGTCATGGGATTTCTGTATAAGCAGAGACAGCCAGCTACAACTTAGTTTTATAGTATAGTATGTGAATAGGTAAAGCCAAGGAGACAACAAAGCAGTGGAATGGAAACAGTAGCAACAAAATTCCTTGAATTAGGAAAAGAAGTCGGCCGGGCGCAGTGACTCACACCTGTAATCCCAGCACTTTGGGAGGCTGAGGCAGGCGGATCACAAGATCAGGAGATTGAGACCATCCTGGCTAACACGGTGAAAACCCATCTCTACTAAAAATAAAAAATAAAAAAATTTAAAAAAAAATTAGCCGGGCATGGTGGCGGGCAACTGTAGTCCCAGCTACTGGGGGTCCGAGGCAGGAGAATGGCGTGAACCCGGGAGGCAGAGCTTGCAGTGAGCGGAGATTGCCCTACTGCACTCCAGCCTGGGCGACAGAGCGTGACTCAGTCTCAAAGAAAATAAAACAAAACAAAACAAAACAAAAACAAAAAACAAAAAAAGAACTCAAATCTAAAGGAAGTCTTAAGAACATTTTCAAGAATTACCTTTTTAGAGTTACTTCTCTCAGAATATGATCACCTTGGCAGTAACAAACTTGGAATCCCCAGAAAGGATGAATAAAAAGCGCCTGAGTACATACATGCATAAAAATGAAATAAAAGGAAAATAGGTAGAGGTCAGATTTCTATTGTAAAATATTAACCTATAATGGAATCTTAATGTTTGTCTATAGTTAGCTTGGGTGAAATTATACAAGTCACTTTGTGTAGGGGAGAGCTAGCATTTACTAGGAGAAAATAAACACTTCATTTTAAGTTTGCAATTTCGTTTAAACTTTGGAAAAAATGCTTATTCTACATCTAAGTCGCAGGACTATTAAGCAGCTTTCCTACGGCCTCACATCTATGTGAGTCAGTCTTGAATCTTACTTCCATTTTCCTGGCTGACTCCTCTCCAGGGCACTCCTTCCCATCACAAGTTGACTTTGGGTCTGGACACAGCATTGTTGCAACAAGAATGTAAACTGCTGCACTTTGAATCCTGACTCAGCCACCTAGGCCTCTCTAGGACTTGAGTCATGTTAGTTACCTTTCCTGCAAGTCAGTTTCTGCATCTATAGAGTGGGATGTTAGAACCTGCCTCACAGTCATGGAGCAAGGATGAAATGAGATAGTGAATGTCCAACACTTCTTTGCAGCTCGCAGGACTGCCATATCTTAAAGTTCCCCATTAAATCCCTGGACAGGGGCAAAGCTGCAGTACTGTATTACAAGCACATAGTAAGCACTCAACATGAAGTTACTGTGATTCAAACAAAGCAAAATGGATATTTTTTACAATAGTTATTTGCTAAATATGACATTATTATAGCTCTTTCTACAAAAAAATTGCAAGAAATCTTTGCATCCCACCAAAAATAGCTAAAATGGGAAGTTCTTATCATTATAATTCTTCATTTCAACTTTGTTTAATTATATCCTAGACAACGAGAGATTTAGTTTATTTTCTTAAGCTATTCTAGTAAAAGCTTCACATACAAATGTTCAGTTTCATTCACAGCTAATATTTTTTTCAATAAATAACATAATACTTCTTTTACAAAATACAGTTAGAATATATATTTGCCTAGTTTTTCATAAGTAGTCACAGTTCTTGTTCCACACTTATTGAAGTTAATACAAAAACTTGACAGAAAACCAACAATCTAACCATAGCAAGTTATGTAGATTTTAAAGTCATGTAGATTTTACCAAAAATTTCAACCCCCTTTAACATAAACATTCCAGGCTGAGCACAGTGGCTCATGCCTATAATCCCAACACTTTGGGAGGCTGAGGAGGGCAGATAACTTGAGCCCAGGAGTTCGAGATCAGCCTGGGCAACACAGGGAGACCGTGTCTCTACATATACACAAATATTAGTCAGGCATGGTGGTGCGTGACTGTAGTCACAGGTATTTGGGAGACAGAGGTGGGTAGAATGCCAGCACCCAGGAAGTCGAGGTTGCAGTGAACTTTGATCACCCCACTGCACTCCAGCCAGGGCAAAGAGAGTAAGACTGTTTCGAACACACACACACACACACCCTCTTAAATTCTCTTAGTTTTACCCCTTTAAGGTGTCCCTGCAATTGCAACCTCTTTCTTCTATCTTCCCCACACAGTCGCAGCTAAGATGTTCATAGCTTATTTGAATGTTAAGTGTCTTTCTTTATGCAGTTGCTTTGTTGTTTATATTGTCATAGAATAAATAGTATGATGGTTTATTTTTGTTTCTTTTGAAAGGTGCATAGCAGATTTAATGTATATTCATGTTTCATAATGTATTGTCTGACATGTCTCTATATTCTCTATTTTCTCTCTCTATATATTCTCTCTCTGTATATATTATATATATATATGAATGTATATATATATATATATTCCTCTTTCCCTCTGGCATATCTGGAGGTTACTTTGTGATCTTGGTATAGGGGAGATGTAACAACGTCATGTTTCCTAAGGCTTGGATGCTATCTTATTATTTTTACCTAGACAATATATACTCTTTTCCAGAAACATATGCAAATGTAGGCTCCTTTATGAACCCTTCCTTTCCCTTCCTGAGACAAGTTAATCACAGCCTCTTCTGAACTGCTTCTATTGTTTGCTCCTCACAGGCATTCCATATTGTTCTAATATAAAGTTTCTTCTCCCTGACTCTTACAGAGGTATTCCTGTTGCCTAGAAAACTACCTGCCACAGAGAACATGAAATAATTATGTCAATTGAATATATTGAAGCCAATGAGGCAGATTACTGGTTTGATTTTTTCAGATATTAATTTTGATAAGCAGTGGTTTTGCATTTGGTTTTAATCAGATAAACAAAATGTATTTAATGCAGATGGGCACAAGTGAGCAACACTCAAGACTGGGCTTGCAAAACAAAAATCTCCATGTGCATTTTTTTTTAAATCAAGGCAAACCAAAGGATTCTTTATAATATTGTTATTCTACTAGAAATGACATCACTTTTCCCCTATTGCTATGAAATTTAGTGGTTTATATTGTTCAGTGTAGATAAGTTATCATAGAAATTATTGTTCTGACTTTCCTCAGAACTAGCTTTGTGAACTCGTGTGTGTTCGTGTGTGTGAGGGAGTATACAGAATGGAATTAATTCTTCTTCAGTGATCACAATATAGAAAGTGCATTGAACAACAGCCAGTGGCAATTATATGTGTGCATGTAAACACAGGAACACACCAGCCCTGGCCTTCTGGTGCAACAGACAGTGTCATGACTTTACTATGTCCAATGGAATTAAAATTAGACATGCATAATTATATTATTCATCACTTTTTCTCTTTCTTAGATATGCTGATAGAGTATATTATTTATTATTGAAAAATTTAAATTAATACCTATAAACTGTTGCAAAATAATTCAAGAATACACCAATTAACCTTCCTCCCATTTTGGAGTAATTTCTTTAGAATAATTTCTGTCTTCTAAGTGGTTTAATTCATTTTGCTTGCCACCATTTCAAGAGCAGGCTGTTGTCCTTATAAAGTTCTCTAAAAGGACTCCAAATTTGTGAAAAGAAAATGTCTTTACAATTATGAATATTTCTGTAACTTTCAAGAGATTCTTGTGTTATTTGCCTCATTTCCCAAAGTATTAGATGGAAGTGAAAATTACTCCCTACTAATAATGTCAACACTATTATTCAGTTACTTTTCTATGCTCAAATAATTATCTGACATTAAAATTAAGAATAACTGACTTGGCTTCACTTAACTTTATGTTTGGGTCTTTCATCTTATGCACTGATGACAGCTGGAGTCCTGAACTACTCTGCAATATTTCCTTCAAATACCAGCACTGAGGTATAGTCTTGTGACAGTTAATAAAGACAGGAGCATGTCATAAAAATCCCTAAGACTTAATCACAATTGGATAGATAGCAAAAAAGTACTCTAAAAAATGTAATAAAATGTCTCTATTGATGATAATGAACCTGGAGGTGTTTTCTGGAGAGAATAATTGTGTTTATAATTATTCCTCAAATGTATTAATTTTTACTTCTTGGGGATTCTAATGATATTGCTGATTTTGTTAGCTTGGTTTGACTTTGGGTTTTATAATTTTTTCCTTAACTCCCAAATCTGTATTGAATATTCTTCACTCCATCATCATCATCACTGTCCTAATGAACATCACTGCCCTAACCATGATTGTAGACAGTAGGACTAAAGAGAAGGAAAGTATCCTTCCTTTCATTTATACTGCTTACTTTTGTATGTAACATATCTCTTACCTAGTATTTTGTTTACTGAAAAAGGGCAGTTTTAAGATAACATGAAAGAACTTATTTCCCTTGGGATTAAATTATATGAAAATGTTGAATCTAAATTCAGACTTTATAACCAAGCTAGAGGGAAAAATACTCCTTCTGGAGTTCAAATTTTTGGCAGCACTTAGGATGGGACTGGTGGCTGTGATACCGGATAGTTACTGAGCAAGAAATAACATCACTTAGAGTTTGGAGCCCAGTGCTAGTTTGGGCCAAATTCTTCGTCTTCATAAATATTTATGAGTGATTTCTGCCATCTCGTTAGAATGTAATTCAAAGACAACAGGTGCAAGCAATGATTGCTCAAGCTAGGCCAACTAACTTTGTTACTGTGTTCCAAGTTTTACTTTTAGAAGAATCTGTAGAGAGTTGTCTCTGTGACATCTTTGGTTTATTGATTTCATTTGAAAGATGTTGGTTGGGCACTTCTAAATTTCAGTGACTTGCTTCCAGTGAGCTGTAGTCTAGTTTGAAAACAAATGCTAAAGGAAAAGTATACAAATAATCCTTCAGTTACATTTGGGAAGAAATATAGAGTGAACTGTGAGAGTCTGCCTCATGCAGACTGTTAAAGAAGGTGTACTGGGACTTGCAGAATGAGTCAGAGTTCACTAGGCCAAGTGGAGCTGAAAAAGAATGGAGGGAGACCACTCTGGAGAGACTGAGATGCAGGGGTTAGGGCCTTGAGGCAGAATGGCACTTGCTCTTCCTGAAAGCAGAAAGAAGACAAGAGTGTCTGGGGAACAGTGAGTCAAGGACAGAAGGTGAGACTAGAAAATAATCAGAAATGAGATCTTAAAAAGTTTTGTAAGTCATGCTAAATAATCGTATACTCATCCAATGCCTTGGATGAATATCTATTAATGACTTACTGTTATCTATTAAGTATCTATTAAGAGCTACCAAATACCTATTGATGGCTTACTGTTACTGTGTGCCAAGCACTGTTCTAGGTGCTGGAAATATGGCAGTGGTTGAAAAAAAAAAAAAAAAAAAACACTTTTGCACTTAAATGACATTAGGGAGACAGGAAATATGTAAGTGAGTAAATATATGGTGGGTCAATAAGGGTTATGGAGAAAAATTAAATAATGAAGATACAAAATTGCAAACACAGCCGGGTGCAGTGGCTCATGTCTGTAATCCCAGCACTTTGGGAGGCCGAGGTGGGCAGATCATGAGGTCAGGAGATCGAGACCATCCTGGCTAACATGGTGAAACCCTGTCTCTACTAAAACTACAAAAATTAGCTAGGCATGGTGACACACACCTGTAGTCCCAGCTACTTGGGAAGTTGAGGCAAGAGAATCGCTTGAACCCAGGACAGGAGGCAGAGGTTGCAGTGAGTGGAGATCGTGCCACTGCCCTCCAGCGTGGGTGACAGAGAGACACTCCATGTAAAAGGAAAAAAAAAATGCAAACACAGGGGTCCTATTTTACTAGGATGCTCAGAGGAAACCTTATTATAAAGAGACACATAGGTAGATAATTGAAGAATGTGAAAACTGAGTAACGTAGATATCTTGGAAAATAATGATTAATTAAGCAGGAATTTTCAGTCTGACCTCCCTCCTAGAATTCAGTTAGCCTATAAACTTGATTTGGAAAAAAATATTAAAACATTCCTCCCAATAACCTGTATGTGAAATTCAGTGTTCCCTTCAATTTTGAATTGTATCAGCAATCCACGAGAGTCCTAGCAGCAGCTGTAAGGTTACACAATTTACAGATATTGTATTTTGTATAACAGTGTTAAGATACCCTGAAATATCATTTACTCTCATCTCTATTTTGGCATTATCATTATTCTCAGATGTGCTGCTAGATCTCATTTTGATGAATTAATTAAAAAGCATATATGTTATTATAAAATTGGTTTAAAATATTTTAATACTTTTATTTCAATATAATTGATTACATTTGTAATTCTGTGAATTTTGTATGCATTATGAAACATCATTCTGAGAAACCTCTATCTGCTTTACTCAACCCTCCTTCCAAGAAAGGTCCATGATGCAGAAAATGTGAAGAGTCTCCATGTTAGAGAGAATAAGGAGAAAAGCCGTGATATAAAAGTGTTCTTGATATGTTCAAGAGACAGTTCCGAGAACAGTGAGGAGGAAGCAGAGGGGTAGGGCGGGAGTAGTGAGAAAAGAGAGCAGGAGGTAGAAGGCAGATCAGCTGATCATGGCAGGCCTTTGCGCCAGCACAATGAGAGGTTATTAAGGGTTTAAAGTTAGGGAGCCAAATTAAGCACATTCAGAAAGCCTGGTGATAAAGAGAAATATTAAAAACTAATTAATACCAATAACATTTTACCTAACTGAACTAATCGCCTTGCTCCCTCTGAGAGCTATGAAAATACATTGCTTTCCTCCAAAGCACTTTGCTTGTTAAATCAAATGTTTCAGGGTCAAGGCTGTGCTGTACCTTATCAGTTGAAAATTAAACCTTATGAATTAGAATATTATCTGGAAACAATTTCCTTCTCTGCTTTCAATTTTCTACATGCTGAGCTTTCTAAATGTGCATTTGCTTTTTAAAAAAATCCAATAAAGTCACATCCTTTTCTCTTAATTTATTTTATATTTGCAATATCAAAGTTTTCAAGTGTAAGACTTGAAGTTAAATGGCAGCATTTACTGTCTTACATACTAGGACAGAAAGCACACGTGTTTTTATCAGCTCTGCCACTGTGTGATTTTTAGCACTGCATTTGTCCAGCCAGACCTGCCTGTACTTCTCAGTGTTGCTCTGTGACATTTCATCCTCCCGCTCACATTCCAGTTGAGCTGCTCTTTACCCTCAGAGTGGATTCCAATGGATGTTTCTTTCTTGTGACATGTGAAAAATCATTTTCATTCCTATTACACAAGGCTTTCTAGGTTACCTCTTCAGGTTTACTTACCAACTTATTTTCTCCTTCCAGTCAAGAAGAGCCTGGTTTTAACTGCTTTAAAAAAAAAATTTAGTAAATCCGGTGTTATTTCCATTATTGTCCCAATAGAAAATGTATTCTTTTAGACTTTTCATAGATTCAAATTTCAATATATTTTTTAAAATCATAATTTATACTTTTTTCTTTCTATGATGTGTTTGATTTGTTTATCTTTCTCAATTTACTTTCTTGATACATTATTTTCTTTTTTTCTTAGCTGATATTTATAGAACTGTTAACTTAATGACATTTTTTTCTAGGATAAAGAAATAACCTTTAAGCACAGAGAGAAATGAAAAAGTATAATGATTTGCAAAGAGACATTACTCAGATTTGCTCTTGGCAGTGAAGAATTTTGAATGGGCTTCTTAAAATTGAAGCAGCAGCTTGGGGAACACAAACTTGGCCATAATAATGATTGTTTTTGTTCACTCACTTATCAAATATTGAATGAGGCTTTGCTATATATTAGACATTGTGACAGATATTGTGGGACACAGAGATGACCATGCCTGGCATGATTTCTTGCCTTCATGGTACTTGCAGTAAAAAGAAAAAGGTAAGCATTAAGAGAAATTACAATATGCTCAATTATTATAGGTTTAAAAATTTTTCAAGTCCTAAAAAGCTTGGCAGAAATGCATGTAAGGAAATCCACATGACTTCTCTAAGGAGATGATGTTTATAGTGACCCCTGAAGAATGCATGCTGGTAACCTAGGTGATGGAGCAGGACCATTTTGGGCACATGAATTGGCATTTTTATGCATTCTGACTAAAGCTGAGAGACTGCAGGGGGCAGTGTTCGGAAATGAGATTGAAGCATTAGGCAAAGCCAGATCATGGAGGGAGTTGTAGGCCCTATTAAGCATTTTGGATCATGTTTCCATGGTAAGTGGGAAGAAAATAAATAATTTATAGCATAAATTTGAAGTTTATGACTTGTATTTTATAAAAGCAATGTTTTGAAAATATGTGAAATAAATTTAAGAAATAAAAGAGTAAACCCTGGCATATTTATGAAGGAAATCATTTCAGTGGTAGCTTTTAAATGAGAAAAGAATGAATTGCACTTACTTAGGCAATATAAGGGAAGCATAAACAATACAACTCAGTAATAGATTGTGTGTGAGGTGAGGACAAGAAAGGAAATAAGGATGGCTTAGAATATTGGACTAAACACTTATATGGGTAATAGTGCTTAGTACTGAGCATGTATACACTGGAGGAAAGCAGTTTTATGAGGAAAAAGAGAATTGTGCTCTTAAATTGAATCGTGTTGAGCTTGAGATGTTGGTGAGAAACTAAAATGTTGATCTCAAGTGGTCATTTAGATTTATGAACCCAAAGCTGATTTGTCTGGATTTAAGACAACAAGGAAACATAGAACGTAGAGACAGTGAATGAATAAAGCCATAGCTTTGAAGACAGTGAGCCCGGGAAAGGGCCCCGAAAATAATTATGGGCATTTAACATTCAAAGTTGGTGAATTTGTGGATGGATGAAAACTGTTCATGTTTTGTCAGGTTCAGTTGAATCTGGCTTCTTACACAGGATCAGATACAGGCAGGGGCATGTGACTTTGCTCTGCATTAAGGCTAAACAGAGTATTGTCAGAGTGTTTCAAGTTCTTGAACTATCCAGTAACCACAGGTCTGGGGTGCAAACCTGAGAGGGCTGGAGGCCCACGTGAGCCACATGAGAGTGCTAGTTCCTGGAGATTCAGGTTTGTCAGCATAAGACCCAGATGGGGAAGGCTCGTGAAAAACACTGGAAAAGTTTACCTCATTATTGAATCTTTTCTCCCTACTGGATGATTGATTTGAGGAGGCCTTCTCTAAGTTGTCTAAGTCTCTAATGCAGAAAAAAAATGTGGTATGGAAAGTAGAAGAACAAACTCACTGTCGTTTCTGCTGTACCACAATGCATATTAAACTCTGGCTGGCAGCCGGGCATGGTGGCTCACGCCTGTAATCCTAGCACTTTGGGAGGCCGAGGCAAGTGGATCATGAGGTCAGGAGATCGAGATCATCCTGGCTAACATGGTGAAAATCCATCTCTACTGAAAATACAATAAATTAGCCCGGCGTGGTGCCACACACCTGTAATCCCAGCTACTCGGGAGGCTGAGGCAGGAGAATCGCTTGAACCCAGGAGGCACAGGTTTCAGTGAGCCAAGATTGTGCCACTGCACTCCAGCCTGGGTGACAGAGAGAGACTCTGTCTCGAAAAATCAAACAAGCAAGCAAACAAACAAACAAAAAAATAAATTCTGATTTGCTTTGATGTCCAGAACAACAGAAGAACCAAAGTCAACCAATGTACTACCAGCTTCATGTGCTGAAATAAGCAAAATTGCCTATCAATCTTTCTTCCCCTTAACCTGTAAAACTCAATTGAGGGCTTAACATTTAAATAGAAATTCAATTTTAATAAGATTGTACCTCTTTGATACTTATTTATAATTTCTGTATTTCTTCTGTTTTTTAAGATATTCTTAAAGCATTAAAGTTTGGGTGAAGGGAGAGATATCTGAAATATTCTAAATACCAATCAACTTAAAATCCACTAGTACTTATAACTCACTTCTAAAGAATGAGCAAAAGGCTTGCATGGTGGCTCACACCTGTAATCCTAGCACTTTGGGAGGCCAAAGAAGGCAGTTCACTTGAGGCCAGGAGTTCAAAGCCAGCCTGGCCAACATGGTGAAACCCTGTCTCTACTAAAAATACACAAGTTAACTGGGTGTGGTGGCATGCACTTGTAATGCCAGCTACTCTGGAGGCTGAGTCAGGAGAATTGCTTGAACCTGGGAGGCAGAAGCTGCAGTGAGCGGAGATCACACCACTGCACTCCAGCCTGGGTGACAGGGCGAGATTTGGTTTCAAAAAAAAAAAAATGAATGAACAAAAAAACACTGCCAAAAATTGATGAATAAATCTGGGATAGATACTGGAGGCTTTTAGTAGACATTGAGGGAAACTACATATTAGTAAAGTTTGTGGGGTTGAAAGAGTATTGGCTCTTTGGTATGCAGATGCAAATGGTTGCATGATTAAATTCATGACCATTTAATGTTAAATTATTAGGGAAAATAAAGAGTTGATGAGAGAAAGAATAATAATGACAAATTAATTATATCTCAGCTCCTTTCTTAGTATTCAGTAGTTGATTATCTTCCTGGGCACATACAAATTTTTTTTCCTGTGACTTTCATGGACTTGTATTAATAATATCTAGGTAAAATCTTTCATATACATTAGAATATAATATTGCTATAATTTCAATTTATTTGAACTATTTAGATGAGTAAGAGGAAAGATAACTGGAATTAAGTGTACTCCATGACCAACTAAGAAGTATCTATAAATTAACTTATTCAAGCATTTCACATTTTCTTATTGAGCGTCTACCACTTGCCATGGCCTGCTCTCTCCTCATGCTTGGGATGCCACCGTGAACAAAACAAAGTCTCTGCTCACATGGCCTTACATTCCTTTGAGGAGAAATTATTAATAAATAAACACAGGACAAACAAGTAAATGTATAGAGTGTATCAGTGATGCTAAGGGCTATAAAAACATAAAGTGGGGAAGGCCATAGAGATAGGGTAGTGTGTACGATTTGATGGTCACCAAAAGTTACATTTGAGCAGAAGCCTCATTAAAAGAGAGAGGGAGACTTGCCGGTCTTGGGGGAGAGCATTCTAGGGAGAACATCAAGAACAAAGCATCTAAGGCAGAAACATGCTTTGTTTAAGATGAGCAAGGCAATGTGCCCTTCATATTCATCATGTCCTTGGTCAATTTTTGTTTGCTTAACACTGACCTGTCCTTAAGCAAACGCTTAGAGGAAAAAAAATGAATTATTTAAGTAATGAAATAAATTCATTTTTATAGACTTAGATATGATAGATTGAATATGTAATAGGTGAGTATGAGAGTGTCTTTTTCAAATTATGCAATCTGCTTATGCTTTTCGGTATAATGTTCCATTGAATGTTGGTTCAACACTCAGTAATCATCATGATAAAAAATGTGTCTCTATTTCTGTGGTTCTCTTTAGAGTGATTTATTCTCAGAGCTGCTCTGCAAAATGAAACACATTCTTTAATCCATGTAAATACAGAACAATGAAGTTCTATACACCTTCAATACAGCTTATGTCTGAATTTTTCAGTCCACAGAGCCTGCAAAATGTATTGGGCTATGGAGTGGTGGACTTATACTGATACCAAACTGTTTGGAACTGGAGATTTTTCTCACAGCTGTGGCTAGGTATCTGGTTAGTGGTTTCAAGATCTGATCAGTCCCAATTCCTGAAACAGTTTCTTGCTTTACTGCCTTCCCCTGCCTGCCTCCATCACATGAAAAGAAGTACGACTTTCTCTTCCTGTTAGTCTAGCTGCTTAAAAATAACACATTCCAGCAAGGAGGGAGGGAGATTACAAGCAACAGGACATATGAGACTTGCCAAGGGGCCAGCATTTCCTGGCTCACAATTGCAGGAAAGGCTTTACTCCGTTATCAATGGGACCTGGATGCTTTGATAGGCAATTGTTTTAAAAGCTGAACAACATTTGCAGTTGAAATACTGTGTGTGTGTGATGCAAGGCTTGTGTGGAGGAAATATAGCACCAGATGGATCAGACAATAGTCTTGTCTGAAGTTTTGTTCTTTTACTGGTAATAAAATTAAAAACTCAAGAAATGGCCATATACAACTTTGCTTTTAATAAAGTCTCTGTTGTTTTAGAAAAGAATGGTGTAACTGTCATGAACAATACAGATTTCCTTTTCAATAACTGTTGATTTTAAAATGTACTGAGTTAAAATAGAAATTGACCAGAAACAATAGAATGGCTGTGACACTATGATCATTTTGGGTAAGGACATTCCTTATGAAGCACATTGAATCCATCATCTCTAGTGAGATTAGAAAAAAAGATTGACTACTTAGAAATATACTCTCCCTTTAAATAGAATAGAACCATGGCATCCAAACAATTCCTGCTATTTAAAGAATATCTTGACTAAGAGTGTTTTGTTTTTGATTCTGGCTCCTAGAGAAGGTATATAAATAAATAAATAAATAAATATGTGATATTTACATTATGTAGGTAGTCATATAGTATGTAAATTATTAAATATTCTTTTTATTGAATATATATACACATATATGTTCTTCCTTTCCCATAAAATTCATTAGTTGTGAGACTCTTTCTGGTGTGTGGATCAGGAAAATAAACTGTATGGTAAATAGTAGGTGCTAAATAAGTATGGCTTTCACCTCCTCTCCATTGTTGTTGATTATACTGAGAATTCTGATACTGAAAATGCTTCATGAATCAGTATATATAATGTATACTAGCAGAAAGTGACATTATGATATCCCAGAATAAAGCAAATCATCCTGTAGAAGCTAGTGTTTGAGAAAGTCTGTCTATATTTTTTGTTTTGGAAATTTGATCTGGTATATGTATAAATCTCCTTTTGCCCAAATCTTTCAGAACATTTGGAATTCTGAAGATCCCACTTAAGTAGCAAAACTTCACATTTCTAATATGCTTAAGTAAATGTAAAGAAAATCACTCTATAGTCCTGCCATAATTCTTCTTTGAGATATCCTGGAGCCCTTAGAGGTTAAAGGTGGTGGGTAGAATTACGAGGGTATTTGAAAGATCCTTATTTCCAGGGAGAAACATATTATCTGACATAAAAAAGAAGAAAAAATATTTTATAATCAAGTTCAAGAAGTTAAAATTAAAAGAGAATCAAGCAGAGTATTTAAAATTTGACAATATTTATAAAATAGAATTAAGTTCAGACTTAATATTTACTTTTATTTTAATACTGACTCCTGATGGAACTTAAAAACAGCTGGCTTTGTTGATCTAATGGTTCCATGTAAGGCTACATAGGCAGAGTCAGAATCATTAAAGTTCCATTCTCATCAGATTTATGCTTGAGAAAACAGTATTCTCTTATAGCAATTTATTATAGACACTTCTTTGTTTGGCTTAGATATATTATTAAAATGACAGAAAAGGATGAAATGAAATAGTATAGCAATTACACAGTTTAAAACTTTTCATTAATAGAGAAGGATTCCACTGCATCTTTCATTACCACCATCTGTGTTGTATATAGCATTTTAAGATTAATAACTAGGCGAGGTTTTGTTTGTTTCTTTGTTTATAGGGAATTCAGACCAAGATAGATTTTCCCATTTCTGAAGAATATTGTTTAAAAAAGGACAATTATCTTTCTTGCATTGCAGGGACATTTCAAGCCCTTCTCCAGACTACTTCTTCCCCAATAAACCTACAGTGGTGCCTCAGCACTGAAATATTTTTATTCAAAATAAAGAATACATTATCATTTTACCTAACCTAGTAAAAGATTTTTTTTCTTTAGTAATGGCCTGTTTTCATCTTCTTCTTGAATGCCAACTACAACATTGGTTTAAATTTCAATACCTGAATAAGACTCAGGGTGGAGAAAAGATGTCATCTGTGGTTTCCCAGCAATAATTTAATATTCTGAATTGCATCTCCTCCTAGTGGTCTCACAGAGTAAACACAGTTTCCAGTGTGGGTGGATCACTTGATTCAATTCAATTCAATTCAATTCAATTCAATTCAATTCAATTCAATTCAATTCAATTCAATTCAATTCAATTCACTTTTGTTCAATTCAGTTTCACAAGTATTCACTGAATACTTTGGAACAGATAATCACTCTTTTAGATGCAGATTGAAAAGTACAAGGAACTCCTGTCTTTACCTCAAATAAATTAATATTATGAACCAATTATTTTAATAACCAGTTGTGGCACTTTTATTTTGTTCTTTTGATCTTTTAAATTAAGTAGTAATACAGCAGTGGCTTAAAAACGCCTGCAATCTCACCACTTTGGGAGGCCGAGGTGGGCAGATCGCTTGAGCTTACCAGTTCGAGACCAGACTAGGCAACGTGGCGAAACCCCATCTCTACAAGAAATACAAAAATTCTCCGGGTATGGTGGCATGTGCCTGTAGTCTCAGTTGCTTGGGAGGCTGAGGTAGGAGGATGGCTTGAACCTAAGAAGCAGAGGTCGCAGTGAGCTGAGATCATACTTCTGCACACTGCACTCCAGCATGGGCAATAGAGCCAGATTTTGTCTCAAAAAATAATAATAATAATAATAAATAATAATAATACAATTCTGTATTTCAATACTAATAGTTACAGAAACTCTGCTGTGCAAAGATGGCAATACTGCTGAAACTAAACCAGTGTTTGGCAGATAGAGTCACTGTGCTAAGGTATCAAAGTCTAAATTCAGAGTGTTTTGGGGTTGATAGAATATAGTGAGAAGCATGGTGCAACGAAAGGCTTCTAGGAAGGCACAGTGTTGGACCGGAAACACAGTAGTTTTTTGACTGGGAGAGGGGACACTGCTTTCTAGTCCTTTTCAAATTGTGAGATCTCAAATAGTTACCCAAACACCTCAGTCAGTCTCCTTAATCAAAAAGTGGCAGGAAAGACCAAGTTCTACCTAGGATTCCTTCTTGTACTGGATTTATACAATTCTGGTTTTTAAATTTCTACAGAATAATACCCAACTAGTTATCTAACAGTGACAGGCTTCAAATTGTCTTTTGATTGCTATATGATTTAATAGGACTAGAATCCCATTCCTTCATGATTTTTCCATTATAGAAATCTCTTTCGGTTTTAGTATGATTTTCAAATGCAAAGTAAGATAATGTACAATACAGATTAATAGTGATATATGGAATAAATGTTTAGTAGATAAAAACCAGCATGTCTGCTTACCTCTCAATTATTAAACAGCAATAATTACTTAAAATAGTCATTAATAAATTAATATAAACACTTAAATAGTACTTTATTAAATTATTAGCAAATGCAATTTACGTAATTCTCTAAACAACTTGTCCGAGTTAAGTATTCTTTTTTATTTCTCTCTTTTATAAAAACAGAAAATGAAGAAACTTTCTCAAGGTCTGAAAGTGCATACATAAACAAAGCTAGAATTTGAAGTGAAGAAGTGTCACTACAGAGTTCGTGTTCTTAATACCCACAACTTACTGCCTGGATGCAATGCTTCTAGCCCAGTGGCCATGTCTGCCAACGTTATCTTCCATCACCTCCACCCCCAGTGTATCCCTGACCCCAAACTGACCAATCAATCTCTCTTTCAGGAAGTTGGAATAAAAACTCAGAGCTACATGTGCTTGCGGTCAGATTACATTAATGGCAGACCCCAGAGGACAAACACTCAAAAATAAGTCATAAGGAATCTTGTTCAAGCCTTCCTGGGGCATAGTACTTGAGATTGTTCTCCAAGTCTACAAGCTATTTCACTATCTTCCTTTAAATTTTTGGTGTTTAATTTAGTTTTGGTTGTTTGTCATCTACAAGAAAAATCTAATGCAAACAAAATAGCAAACAAATGCACTGAACCAGAATACCACAATTAAAAAATATATTACAGGTACTCATCAAGACATTGGTACTATATTTTGTTTTTAGAATATACTTCACAACATAAGGTAAAACTAGGTTATATAAATACTTTCTTAAGTTTCTTTCTTCATTCTCACTCTAGCCTTGAGTTTTTGTCTAAATAATCCACCATGGAAAGATTGAATGAAGAAGAAAGGAAAAAAAGGGAGAGAGGGAGGAAGGCATGGAAGTGGGAAGGGAAGAAGGAAAGAAGGCAAGTAGATACACAGTTGGAAAGATGAAATTTGTAATAGCCTTTTCAGATAATTGTAAGTATTGCTTTTAGATATTAGACAAAACTCAATATGTGTAATTTATTAAAGGTAATTTGTAATGTGGAGCCTGAATATATATTTATCTTTTAGTACTATTACA
This sequence comes from Rhinopithecus bieti, assembly GCF_001698545.2. NCBI lineage: Eukaryota > Metazoa > Chordata > Mammalia > Primates > Cercopithecidae > Rhinopithecus > Rhinopithecus bieti. The sequence goes on along the minus strand of NW_016808467.1, from coordinate 2,206,579 downwards.
TTAAAACCCCATTATTTTAGTTTCCACTTTGAGTGGATCTTTTATCCCTGGATGACAAACTAATACCATGCATTGGTCACTTGGAAAATATTGGTTCACTAAGTTGAAGCGGAGTCTCACTCTATTGCCCAGACTGGAGTGCAGTGGTGAGATCTTGACTCACTGCAACTTCTGCCTCCTGGGTTCAAGCAGTTCTCTGCCTCAGCCTCCCAAGTAGCTGGGACTACAGGTGCCCACCACCACGCTTGGCTATTTTTTGTATTTTTAGTAGAGATGGGGTTTCAACATCTTGGCCAGAGCTCGTGACCCACCCGCCTCAGCCTCCCGAAGTGCTGGGATTACAAGCATGAGCCACCACTCCTGACCCCTTGAAGCAATATCTTAAATCTGAACACAGTGTACTACCCAGTAGCTAAAAGTTGAGTTTATAAATATTACTGCCAAACCCATCTCATAAAACTGGAAATATTTGGAAACTGTCAGGCTTATGGTAGCAAATACAAATCTTCCAAACCCGAATTTGTTGCTTATAATCTTGACTTGGTTGTTGGAAACAAGTGTCAGTTGTTTTAACATTTAACATTAAGTTGTTTAACATTATATTTAACATTACATTTCATTCATTTTTGAGAAAATGTCTGACAAATACACAAGTCTCAATAACTAGTATTTTTTCTGTCAATCATTCTTTAAAGCAAAAATGGTGTCCATTAAAAAAAGTAACTGGTTCAGTTCACATCTCCACTGTGCAAGGGCCTCTTCTCATTTGTCACTTTTGCAATGTGAGAAAAACATTACACATTTTATCATAAAAAACATTAAACACGTTTGTGCTCAATTTAAATGTAACAACATGATCGATATTTATTGCTTCATCAAAGATATATTAAAGAAAAACTGGATTAAAAAAATCCGAGTGGTGATGAAGAACAAAAGGACTAAGAAAAGTATAGCATATTTGGGTTTCACTGCCTTGGTCCGTAATAAAGCACCAGTAGTTTTACTCTGCATTATTTTTATACCTTCAGGGCAAATGTTAAAACAGTGAAATAGGTAAATCCTATCTGTTACTATGTAAACAGTTTCGATTTCATTAAACTCAGTAAAATCTGTTGGAGACCTCCAGATCTCCATGATCCATATGTTAAGAACCACTAACAAAGAGGAAGGGCATAGCTCTGCATAGGATCAACCATACGATCCCACGTTAATAAATAAGCAAATAGATAAACTTAAAGTGACTTATTGACATTTCTAATAGTAATTATCAACCACAGGCACATGACTTGATTCTTAGAAAGGAAGGTATTGTGGGTAAAACTTAGATCTAAACATATCTCTAAATGATTTTCATGTATTGAGAGTTTTGCCTCTTCTCCCGAAAAGGAATAAAATCTTTCTCCCCCAAAAAAGAAAGTGGTAAATTACATTATTCACAAATGTCAAAATATTTAGTCTTCCCCATAGAAGAATTATATATTCTCACTCTGTTGATATCAGACTTAACCACATGATTTGCTTAACTAATGAAATGTGAGAGGTAATGGGTTCTATTTCTAAAAAGATTTAATATATATCATATTTCCAATTTCTTTTGCTGCAAGCCTAGTAATTTCCCAGAGTGAAGATTATGTGGATCCAAACACAGCCAAATGATCATGTAATGTGAGTGTAGGCAACAACACATGGATTGTTGAAAGCCATTGATACTTCGGGTTTGCGTTTTACTGTTGCATAACTCAACCTGCACAGGTACAGCTTCAGTGAAATGTGATGCAACAATCATAAGGAAAGCAGGCTAACATAGAGATGCAAGGATAAAAGGAAGAGACCTCACTATGAGACAATATTAGGAGTTTCTGAGATATGAAAAATGATAAGGGAATTACAGTTCAATAGATAAATGTGAATTATCATTGGAAGAAATAAAGGACAGAATTCATGCTGCAAAAAAATGAAGTTAGAAAACTAACAACCATTACAGTTTACACATATGAACTGCTTATTATATATACCATATCTGTGCTAACTCTTGAGAGGAATTGCGTCACCAAATTTTCAAATCATTTTGAGCTATTAGCACTGTTATTATCATTCAACTCATGAAGAAAACAGGTCTATAGAGATGGAAACATTTTCTAGTTTGGACCAGGATTTAATCCCATGCAGTCTGAGTTAGAAAGCCTTATCCCTTAATCACTCTACTGCTTCTTTCTCTTTCTTTCTTTCTTTCCTTTCTTTCTTTCTCTTTCTCCCTTTCTCTTTCTCTTTTTCCCTTTCTCTTTCTCTTTTTCTCTTTCTCCTTCCTTCCTTCCTTCCTTCCTTCCTTTCTTTCTTTCTTTCTTTCTTTCCTTCCTTCCTTCCTTCCTTCTTTCCTTCTTTCTTTCCTTCCTTCTCTTTTGTCACTCGGCATTGATTTCCTCTTCATAACAATTCCAGAAATTTCCTTTGGAGTAATATCCCCCGCTCACTTTCAATCATTTGATTGGGGTAGAATTCACCAGATGCACAGTGGTTGGTTCCATTGTGGGCACACTTAAATTAAATTATTTTGCAGTAATGATGGTACAGACCAGTTCCAACATTTGAGAAGCCACAGCTATGAAACAGAATAAGAAAACCCAAGTTCAAGGCACATTACTTGAGCCTTAAACCAAACCATACCGGAAGTCAGATTGTCCCTGGATGCTTTGAGTTTATGAAACTAAATTCCTTCTTTATGCTTACATTAATTTAGTTCAACTTTTCTTTCACTTCTATCTGAATTGTTCCTACTGTAAGTCATTTGTCTTTTTGTTTATGAGTGTGTCACTCATTAGATGATAAACTCTTTGAAAGCAGAGGCCATTTCTACCTGGCTCTTCTTTTTCAAGACCCAGGACAAGATAAAGACTACAGCAAATTTTCAATAGGTAACAGAATAATCTAATTTTGTCTTGCTTGATGCAATAGTAATAAAATGAATACAATGCATTTAATTCTACTGTTTGGTCATTTGCTGGAGTAACATTTATCTATTTATGATTATAGTTAATGGAATGATCCCTCGTCTTTAGCCAAATTGTCTGTAAAAACTTCAGAAGAATTTGAAATCTTGGAAGCAGTCTATAGCCATACCACCCTGAACATGCCAGATCTCATCCCAAATCATGGAAGCAAAGTTGTGAGTATGTGTGTATGCAAAAGAGAAATAATTTGTTTATTTTCCATTTAAATATTAAATATGAGTATGACTCAACACATATAAAGTGAGTCAGCCTGTTGTGTGAAGGATTGGGCTGGAGTGCCTGTGCCTGTCTCATTACCAACTGCTCTGTACACTCCAGGGAGTTGAACAGTGGTGGAGTGCAGTTGGAGGGAATTCCAACAAAAGAAAATGAAAGATTATTTGGCATTTTGATTCACAAATTGGTCTGAAAGGATTAAATTAAATTTTTGCTGATTTACTGTTAACTCACACCCTCTGCCATATGCAAACTAAGGAAAATTTAGAGTTCTTCTTTAGTAAAATCCCTTGTCATATGTGGCTGCTTTCACTGTCAAATAATTCAGCTAAATGCAGGTTGAATGCAGGGACTGAGTCAATTGTGGAGGTCTTGTGAACATGTAAGAGAAGAATGGGAGAGTCTTTAGGGCCATCAATCAGATACTTACTGGTTTGCAGACCTCTGGAGAGTGGGTGTTCTCTGTTGCTGCAGGATTTTGTTTGACCTAGTCCCTTCTCAGGATGTTCTGCTGGCGTCTGCTGCTGACATTTGGGGCTGAAGAACATAAAATATAATTTTTCTCGACTCAGTCGGTGGTTCTGTCCTGACTCAGTTCTTGCTGTGTTGCCTACTCTGCCACTTTCTCCATCTGGATCCTTGGCCTAATCACTCCACTTTCCGTAGCCACATGGGAATCAGGAGAAACTTGGCAGATCATTCCAGACCCTATTTATCTGTGGTCATTTTGCTCCATTTCCACAGTGTTACTGCTCCACCCAATGGACACACGAGGTCCTTCGCACCAGTCTCTTCCAAGCACCCCAAATGGAGAAGTGGACAAGAGCTCCTTCTCTTCAGCTTCCTTATCAAACTAAGTGATACCTCCCCTCCTCAATGCCAAACCCAGGGATGAGAAATGAGACATATCTGAAAGCTTCCCTGCCTAGTGTTTTCCTTATACTCCCCTAGGACTCGTAGTGTCTGCTTATTTCTTCCTGTCAGCCTAGGATTTCCCTCTGTCATCTAGTTCATAGAGCTGGAATTATGATCGGTAATTTCTTCTTCTGAAATGCTTCACATTCAAGTCTAATGACTTGTTGAAAAATTGTATTTGTAGTATTTTAATCTGAATATTGGTATTTTATTTTCCTCTTGCACTCCTACTCTAATTAATTTGAAGTAGACAAGTGCCTGGGCTAACTAAGGAGAAGATAATATTATTGAAATGCAAATGATAGCAGCCCTTTAAAACTTTGTTCAAATATGATTTCTATTACGTGCACCAAACTATTGATACCTTTCTATTTAAATTTGTTATGTTTATGATAGCATATCAACTATGTAAGAACTCAATATCCAAACCATATTACATGACCTTAGTGCAAGCCATTTTGTTTCTATTAATTTCTATCAGTTAATATATTACCCTTTGTCAAACAAGAAAAACACATATTTCGATACTCTATGAAAATAGTTTTTTGCTATAGCTTGTATAACAATAAAAAGCAAGGACAGGCATGGTGATTCACTCCTGTAATCCTAGCACTTTGGGAAGCTGAGATGGGCAGATTGCCTGAGCCCAGGAGTTTGAACCAGCCTAAGCAATGTGGCAAAATCCCATCTGTACAAAAAAAAAAAACCCAAAATTAGCCCGGCATGGTGGCACACACCTGTAGTCTCAGCTACTTAGGAGTCTGAGGTGGAAGGATCACTTGAATCCAGGAGGTTGTAGTGAGCTGAGATCGAGCCACTGCACTCCAGCCTGGGTGAGTGAGGCCCCATCTCAAAAAAAAAAAAAAAAAAAAAAAAAAAAAAAGCAAATGATGGGTCTTAAATTGCTTGTGACACTGAGTAGAATTTTTAATAAGAGTATATAATATTTTAAGTTAAAATAATTGAAATGCTAACTGTAACATATTTAAGTGCTATTCAAATTAGTCACCAATTTACATTTATTTATTTATTTTTTTTGAGACGGAGTCTCGCTTTGTCGCCCAGGGTGGAGTGCAGTGGCGAGATACGGCTCACTGCAAGCTCTCTGCCTCCCGCGTTCACGCCATTCTCCCGCCTCAGCCTCCCGAGTAGCTGGGACTGCAGGCGCCCGCCACCACGCCTGGCTAATTTTTTGTATTTTTAGTAGAGACGCCGTTTCGCCATGGTTTCGATCTCCTGACCTCGTGATCCTCCCGCCTCGACCTCCCAAAGTGCCAATTTACATTTACTAATGTAGGTAGTGGGTCAGCCATTCTATTCTTTCCCAATCTCTCCGTTCCTTCATCCTCTTTTCTTCCCAACTCTCCTTCCTTCATCCTTCTTTCTTCCCAATTCGTCCTTCCTTCATCCTTCTTTCTTTTGTCTTTCTCTCTCCCTTTTTTCCTTCGTTAATCCATTTTATTTCTTTCTCCAGGATTCCAGCATTTGTCCAGCATGTTTGTTATGCAGAAAGGAAGTAATCAAGAAAGTGTCCAAGATATGTAAGCCAAACGTAGAAATGAGCGCAGAGTCATAGTGAGAGGATTGGTCCACTGCTGTTATGCATGATTGGAGAGTCATATTTATCCTAAAACTACGTTCGTTTATTATTACTGCTTAACTTTTTCTGTTAAGGCCACATTTTTAACATTTACTTTACATTGCTTTCTTTTAAATCTTCATGCACTTAAGTTCCTGAAACAAAGCACTGCCCCTTCCTAAACAGAAATACTAATTTACTACAAACTTATACCGTATTAAATCCTGAAACATATATAGAATCCTGTTTACCATAAAATAAGGAGATAACTCACCCGGCCATATGAAAAGCTCTTGTCCAGATGACAGGTGCAAGTGTCATAGTTATTTTCATATTTTCTTAATGCTGATATTACATACATCTTCTTTGGAAGATGTTATCCATTGTATAAAAGTTCATTCCATCCTGTTTTTAAATTTTTTTCCTTAATTTAATTAATTAATTCATAGTTTAAGCAAATACGTTTAATTTATAGCGTCACATTTTTTCTGAATGAATTCTCTTTCTTTACATATTAAAATTTGATAAATAAAACTGCGAACAAAAAATTGTGATACTAGTCGATAGGCTTCCTCATAAGTTCATTGCACAACTGAAGGATTGAAAAATGTCATGGCTTTAAAAAATGAAAAGTTAAAACAAAATGACAAAATATGGAAAACCTTAGGATTTTAATTTGCTCATTTTATTAAAGTTTAACTGATATTAACAACTTGAAATAACTTGGTTTCTGTAATTATATATATGCTATCTACAACTTAACTATTCATAATGAGTGCAATTTTACATATTTAATAATTTAAGATAAAATGCAGTGGTAATGACTTCAGTGTTCTTTATAACTAATAATGTTATAACTTTATAACTAATGATAACCTTTTCTTTTTGTAGAGGAAGCAATGAGATAGGAAGAAAATACAATCAATAAATCAAAAATGGTAAAACAGATAATGCCAAAATGAAATCAACTATAGAATTTTCACACTGCTGTACAAATTTAAGAAATAAAACTACCGTGCTTTTTTTCTGTTTCAGCACATGGAAATACATGATTGGTTGATTACTTTTGTTTTATCATTTTCCAGTTTCTAAAAGATACATTAAGTATTTTCCACAGAAAAGAACAGTATGTGCTCTTTAAGTATTGGCTAAGAAAATTCTCTTGGATAAAATAAATATTTACACTTTGGCATAAAATGTAAGTTGTGACCATATTTTGCTCAAATTATGTCAGTATTTTCAAGTTATTGGAGGAATATTATAACTTCTCAATTTAATTTTTGTGAAAGTTAAGAGCAAATCCACAAGTAAATAAAGAGCTTAGTCTGTAATATTGTGTGCCGTGTGCTTTGAAGGCATTCTTCTTGATTCAATTTGTGGCAATTAGGCACTTATTAGAGTAAAGCAGAATACTACCCCAGTCTTGTTTTCCACTAAAGAAATACTGTGTCTCATCTCTATGCCAGAAGTCAGTATACTTCTAGTCTAAGTGGGAATTCGCGGAGTTCTGGAATGCTTCTGTATTGTTGTTACATGGATAGATGGTTTAAAGGTTTGGGTCAATGGAAAGTTTCAGGTTTCTTTCTTTGTTTTTTTTTTTTTTGAGACAGAGTCTCGCCCTGTTCCCCAGGCTGGAGTGCAATGGTGTGATCTCGGCTTACTGCAACCTCTGCCTCCCAGGTTCTAGCAATTCTCCTGCCTCAACCTCCCAAGTAGCTGGGCGCCCACCACCATGTCTGGCTAATTTTTGTATTTTTAGTAGAGACAGGGTTTCACCATGTTGGTCAGGCTGGTCTTGAACTCCTGACCTCAGGTGATCCACCCACCTCGGCCTCCCAAAGTGCTGTGATTACAGGTGTGAGCCACAGCACCTGGCCAAATTTCAGTTTCATATGAATGCTATATGCTTATCATAGATACCCCTCTCATGCACACAGAGGGAGACACTGAATTAGGGAGTCGATTAGCAAATAGGTACTTGGTAAGCATGACGTCCTCTAATCTAGCAAATTCATCAACTAATACCTTTCTCTGCAAAATTTGAGCTCATGCTATTCTGATGGTTAATATAATAAAAGAAATGATTGAGCTATAAACATTGCAAAATCAGCTCAAAGAATCAAGTAATATGTAAGTTAGATCATGTCAAATCCCCATTCAAAACCTTTTAGAAGCTTCCAATTCCACTCACAGTATAAAGCAGCACATTAAAATTGTCTTTAAAAGCCTGCATGATGTACATCCCCTTCTCAGGAGCACTCACAGACAGTGAAATCAGATATTGACAGTGATGTTATTTTTATTTATGTTTTTATATGTTCTATTAACATATAAAACATATTAACATATTTTATATGTTCTATTAACATGAAGCCACGATTTCTTAATATATTTAACATAAAATTGTATTTTACTGATCTATTTGTTATCCTCTACTAACCGCTGTATATTGATCATTATGTTAATATATATGCATGCGAATATATGTGTCTCACACATAAAAGGTTGATTATGTTTATATAGTACCATTATGCAATTGTATAAATTTATCCCAGAGTCTTATACTGAACTAAAATCTTAAGTAAACATAATGAAGCAAGAGCATATTTAGTAATAAATAACATACTATATTCACATGACGTGATTATATTGTCACTAAAAGTGCTTTCTATGCTCATTCATATTGGTGTAGAAAACGTTTACCATAAAAGTTTTTGTAAAAACTTTTTTACAAAAAAAGTAATCATTACAGTGACATGATTACGAGTAGGTAAAACAAACAACTTTAGAACAGCAAAGCCAAAATAAGAACAAAGATAAATCAGGTATAGAAAAGAGACTGGAAAATAGGTCACATTTTATTATTATTTTTTGGATAATGATTTTAAAAGTTTAAAAATATTTCTGATCTAGTTTAATTTTATTTTATGGGCATATATTATATTAATAATGGAAAAGCAATTAGATTATTTATTTAATTAAACACAGCTTGCATAGATGATTTGATTTAATTTATAATTGTACTTAGAGTAAGCAATTCATGCTTCCCAAATTATTATACTATGTTATCTCCTTTAGGATAGACATGATTTTTTTAACATGATTAAATAATACAGAATTTTAATGTAATTTACTTATATTCACATAATTTCTTATTAACTTATGTAGCTAATGTGGAGAATTATTCAACAACTGTTGAAATACATTTTCATAGATATAAGCAGCTATATATTTGGTAAGAAATATGTGTAGAAGTCTGAAAGAACAATTCTGCCTCCTTCCCTCATTAAACTAGTTTCTGGCATTTCTTTATAATGGAATAAAATACATAATTTCAAAAGGTTTTTGAATAATCTATTACCTTATATATTTGTTTATGCTTTCCTTTCATAAAATGAAATATTGTATGCTATGAAAAATTGATTTCAAACATTCATATTGTTATTAAATATATGTTTTACTTCTGGTTTTTAATATTATACGTATTTATCTTGATGCTGCCATTTCTTTCTTAATGTAATAATCCAAATTGCTTTGCTTCGCTTTCTCTATTCTGCTTCCAACTGACTTCATTTTTCTTTGTTTAACATCCATTTTTCTGCCTAGCTATGTCTCTGAGGGAATGCTTGTCAGATTCCTCTACGAAGGAAATATACTCCTGTGACGATCCAAATTGGAGGCCTGGACCGATTTCTCTTTCAGCACGTTTTTTATTTTTATTTTTTCCATCTTATTAGTCATGTGACATTTTGTAAAATAATTCCTTTCCAGGGTTCTTCAAAAGGACACATTTTATCTGTGGTAGAAAACAAAAGTTGTTTATTTTTTAGAAATGTACAGAAAGAACAGGTATTAGAAAGCATTTACTTTTGGCAGTGGATAGAATCTGAGGTTTTTTTTTTTTTTGCAACATGTAACCTGAAAAAATACCAGACAAGATGTTTTGGGGAACTTTAGTTGTAAATCTATAACAAATCTTAAGATCAGAAAAAGGAAACATCCTTTGGTGTAGAGCTATATCTATATTACAATATTTTTCTTCTGGTGCCTCTTCTTTCCACGTGGATGCACTCATTATCACCTCCAGTTTTTATCTGCCTTTGAAGGGAACTCTCTTATTAAAGTACTCACAGAAATTCACAAAATAAACTAAATTACTGCGAATTCTCTAAAGAGAAATTGCATTTTTGCAATATTAATAAGAGGTTTGCTTAGCAAGATTACCTAATAGCTGTAAAAGAAAGAGCATTTAACACCACCACCCATGGAAAACAGATCCATGGATTCTAAGCAAAACACTATATCACATATACTAATAATACAGGAAACTTGAAAAAATGTTCATAGAATAATGAAATACAATTTTTTCCAGTTATTAAATCAATTATAATATACTGATATATGTTTTTTAATACTTTCAAATACAGATTCTTAAAGTGAAATTGTTCTATTATGTCTTTCAATTTCAGTGTTAAAGGTACAAATTAGAACAGGTTAATTCCACTTTATAAAAGAGGAAGGGAGATCGATTTTAGGCAGAGAATGAATGTAGAAAACAAAGAGAGTAATTAAAAAAACAACTATTTTCAGTTCCAAGATTCAGTTAGGTTTTCAGAAAACATCATTAAAGTTGAGGAAGGTGCTGGGGTTGAAAACACAGGTTTGCTTTTAACTGTAGTTTTATCTAAAGTGCCAAGTTGCTGAGAAATCTCAAATAATAGATAGCAACTGCTGTTGTAGCATTTTATTGGGTGCAGGGATTTATGATCAAAGAAAAATTTAAGGGCATTTGGACAAGCACTCTAATTATTATTGGTGTTTCTTTCATAATCTCCTACCACTGATTTTACAGCTAAATTGGAAGCATTATCTGAATTAGATATGTGGTTAGCACCTTGCTGACCAAAACATGAGAGGTTGCTCGATTATTTCTTTCCTTCTTCCTAGTAATTATTTCCCGTGCTTCATTTTGCTAGAACTTTAAATGATAAAAATCACATTTTCAGGGTGGGGAGGGAAGGATCCCAAATTTAGAAAACCCCAAGAACTATGTGTCCGTGTGTGGCGGAATTGAGAGTAGGTGGTCTGAGGGGTCATTTGATCTACCAAAGGGGTCAGTGGAAGAAAAATAGTGTGTGAACCATTAATTTTGCACTTGTTTACACAAGTGTAATTTTGTTGTGCTTGTTTATTGCCACTCTGATGACAGAAACAGTTCTTCCTTGTCTTAGCAGCAGGCTTCTGGTCCTCTTCCCTAAAAAATACTTTGTGGTAATGAACTTGATGATTATGTTTAATAAAGCTGTCATTAATTTGATACTTTTAAGTATGGAATGACCTGTGACTATTTTGAAGTCTTCAAAGATTAACTCTAACAGGTAGGTATGGTGGCTTTAGTGTTTACTTTTCCATAAAGGCATCAACTTAAATTTGAGGCAAATAATATGTTTCTGCAATCTAGAAATAAGTACTTTTAGAAAATAGGTTTTCAATAATAGCAGATTATTGGTTTAATTATCTTTAAGATCTTTTATATGCATTTTATTCATTATCAGTGTTACAAGATCGTGGGTATTATTACCATACTATTTCAATTTGATAGCTGTCTCCTACTGAGGTCTGCTTTAAAGAAATATGGTTAGGTTAAATTGTCCTTCGGGCAATGTAAAGTTGGCAGAATTTCTGCATAATGTTATTATTTTGTAATATAAATAAAGTTCAAAATGAATTGAGAAGGTCTCTTTTTCACCCAATAAACATCTGTTCTTTTTTTTTTTTTTTTTTTTTTTTTGAGACAGAGTCTCGCTCTGTCGCCCAGGCTGGAGTTGCAGTGGGGCCGTGATCTCAGTCTCACTTGCAAGGCTCCGCCTCCCGGGTTGCTACCGCCATTCTCCTGCCTTCAGCCTCCCGATGTAGCTGGGTACTACAGGGCGCCCACCACCTCGCTGTACGCTATTTTTTGTATTTTATTTTTTAGTAGGACGGGGGTTTCACCAGTGTTAAGCCAGGATGGGTCTCATCTTCCTTGACCTCGTTGATCGGCCCGTCTCGGCCTCCCAAAGTGCTGGGATTACAGGCTTGTGCACGCGCTCCGGTTCTCAACATCTTTCATTTAAAAGATTTCATTGGATTGTTTATAATGTGATCATCACCTATGCTGGGGATGGAACAGTCATCACTATTAAACTCAATTCTCTAGGTCCTAAAGCTCTATAGTTTGTACTGGGAAGACTCGTTTTCAACAAATAAATCTTCCAGAGTGTGACATACTACGTTTGAGAAAATAATTTTAATAAATGTTTAAAAATTCTAACAAAGATAATTCATTCCTAAAAGTTTCTTGAAAATGTATTCATGTAATTAGTTAAGGATGAATAGATAGTTTGAATAAATATTTCACGTATACCCCCCCAAAACTATGTTGTGAATAAAAAAAAATTACTTGGTCTGAATATTTATAAATTTACTAATTCGCGGTAAACAGCTAATTACACTCTTATTTCATTGAGTTTGATTGTATGGTTCTTCATCTTTTGGCCATGTAAATACACTTGGAGGAATAATATAATATTATTTTTTTATGCAGTAACTGCTTCAATTAGGGTAGATCCTTAAAATTATGTTAAGAGTTTATATCAGATGGATCATAATGTTGGTGATTTTGGAATTGGCATGAGTAGATTGAAAAAAAAATCCTCATTTCTGTTTTCTTTTTTTTTTTTTTTTTTTTTTTTTTGATGAACAGAGTCACAGAGTCTCACTCTGCCACCCAGGCTGGAGTGCAGTGGCACGATCTCTGCCCACTGAAACCTCCAACTCCTGGGTTCAAGTGATTCTCCTGCCTCAGCCTGATGAGTAGCTAGGACTATAGGCATATGCCACCATGCCTGGCTTATTTGTTTTTTGTATTTTTAGTAGAGATGGGGTTTCACAATGTTGCCCAGGCTGATCTCGAACTCCTGACCTCAAGTGATCCACCTCCCTCAGCCTACCAAAATGCTAGGATTAAAGGCGTGAGCCCCCACGTCCAGCCAAAAACCCCATTTCTTAATTCACTTTGGCACCTCCTACTAATAGGCAGAAAACTTGTTCCTTTATTTTCCTTGCTATCCTTTCCACTAATGACAGGCTCCCAGGTTTAGAAATTCTTACATACATGGTAGAGAGTTCAGAGAATTCATAGCTAACTAGAAGTAGTCTCTCAGTGGAGCTGACATGACAGATACAGCAAGAACCTGATAAAATTAATAGTACAATATGTGTAAATGACTAAAAATATTTAATCACATAACATTTATTCCCTAGAAAGAATTACTACTGTTTACAGGATGCAAAAAAAGCACATTGTTTCCTGAAATTAGACTTTTTTCCATTGAAAAGGTAATCACATGCTATACCACTTTTCTGGCCCTTCAATTAGCTTTTAAAAAATTGAATATGTACATATATGTGTATGTATAAAGGATCTTCAAACAATCTTAAATGTTTCTATTATTAATGAAAAGTCATAAGTTATTTAAAACATATTCAAAATTTTCTAAAACTCAGCCAATATCTTAACAATGCAGAAAACATCCTTTAGAAATAAATAAGCTTTTGGAAACAGAATCTGTTACTTGAAAGGCATAGTTTACTTTTTGGAAGTCAGATTTTCCAGCTCATGTGGAATTAAAAATTAGGTCACATACAGAAGTAGTTTCAATGTCATGCCTAGTCCCTTACTGCCATGTACTCAAGTTAATGTGGAAAGAAGGGGATCTATGGTAAAAGTGGGGAGGAAGTGAGGGAAGAGGGAAGAAATGGGATCCAAAATCTCTCTGTCACTGACAGAAATCCAGCACCAGCAGTGTTGTTCTCACTCACATACAGGCTGGAAGCCAGGCTGACCTCAAATGATTCTCACTGGAAAAGGAGAGCTACTTGCAGTAGTAACTACTCATTGAGTTTAAAATGTTAAGCCTTACCCCTAGACATGTGCAATGATTGCACATACAGAGCAGCTGGGGGAACTGACTGAGGATGTCACTGATAACAGAGGGAAAGAAGGATGGGCAGAAGGCACCAAGGGGAACTAGGCTAATGCATAAGTGTATATGCTTACAACAAGCACTTCAGTATTACAGTCATTATCTGCTCATTTAGTTTTTTTTTCTTTTATATTGCTATTCTTAATTGTTCTCAAAAATAGAAAAAACTAAATAGATTTCTGTGAAAATGAAAGCTGTGAATTCAGCCTCCTACAGTCAAATAAAACAAAATCACAGCTTCTTCCTCTATCCCAGCATTTCTTATTTTTTATTTTTCTTTGTAACCCATTATTCTATTACTATACACATTTTGTTAATGTGAAGAAGAGAATTACCTATGATTTTTAAAGCAAAGTGTCTGTTTCACATTTACCCTCGCAAGAGATCCTCCATGATTTTATTGATATTAACTGAAATGACGTTAAGTTTAGTCTGTTCAGACTGTTTGGCCCTCCCCACCTGTTGGATATGTTAATTCAATAGTCTCACTTACCTTGTAACTGGGCACATGGCTTAGTGCACCAGAGTGCTATATTGCCTGTTTCACAGATAAGCATGTGACCTATGCCCAGCCAATCACTGTTAGTGCTGTTCATTAAAAACAGTTCAGAATTACCTATTTATTTCCTCAAAAGAGGGATACTAACCCTTAGTAACAACTTACATACAAATAAGCATAAGACTAGAGACTGTAAGGAATTAAAATGAAAAATCAGTTGATAGTAGAGAACCCTTTACTTCTCTGAGGACAGGCAGGAAATCATTAGGATTATTTTCTTTTCATTAATTGTACATATGAAAAGTACATGACTATGCAGAAATAACATATGTTAAGATTTGTTTCAGGAAAATGTAATCATGTCGCAATATAGTCAATCATAAAAATCCATTAGTTCATTACTCTTAAATGTCTTCCTATTCCTGAGAAAACTCCACTGATTATGTCTGGGAGTTCCCAAATGTCATATGTATTGAAGAATCCGTCATTTCCCCTAAGTTGAAGTCATTCTGCAAGTCACTTTCATTGTCATTTTCATCACTGGTGAGGACACTCGGGCACTTTTAGCTGCTCAACAGAAATTCATGGATTTGCACATCACAGCAGTTCTCCAGTGGTGGATACCCTAGCCCTGAAGAGGTCAAAGCAGTAACACAGTCTGTGGTGGACTGGATGTAAGGGAATGACCACTCTCTTTTGTGAGACAGCAATGCTGATATTTTTTGATGAGGCATCAACGTGTTTTAGAATTCGTATGTTCAAGGAAATAGGACAGAAATTGATTTGAAAAATATGATCCTCTAGAATTAGTATTTCTGTTCATTTCCAATGATAAAGTTTTAGTTATTGAGTAAAACAGCATACCCAGTTTATTTTTCTCTTAACATGCGATAGCCTGCACAAAGCTCCTAGGCCACTCTGCCTGTATTTTATTTAGTCTATACATCTAAGGGGTTTTCAAAAGCAAGTTATTTTATAAAATGACTTAATTTCAAGTCAAATGATTTTGCAGTCACTTTACGTTTTAGATTATATTTTATTTAATTTCATATGTAACACATAATCATGGTAAACAAGAAAATTCAAACAATAAATGAATGTACACAAAGAAAACTAAGTTGTTTTCCATGCCAGACTTACGAATTTCTCCTTCTTATGAAGGAAAATAAAATGAAACAAAAACTCAGTAATTTCTTGCCTATCCTTTTAGATAATGTCCACATTGAAACAAATACAAGAAGCTGTCTGCAGTGGGTTGAATGGTGACCCCCCACAAAAGGTATATCCATGTCCTAATTCCCTGAAGCTGTGAGTGTTATCATACTTGGAAAAATGAATTTTGCAGACGTAATTAAGGATCTTACCTTGAGGAGATCATCCTGCGCTGTTTCAGCCGTAAATCCAGGGACAAGTGTATTTACAAGCCTCACACAGAGGGCAAGACAGACACAGAAGAGAAGGAGATGTGACAAGAGAGTCTGAGATTGGAATGATTTGACCACAAGCCAAAGAAGTTGGCGATCACCAAAAGGTAAAAGAGGGATGGAACAGATTCTTCAGTAGAGCCTGTAGAGGGAGCACAGACAGCCTTGCTGACACCTTGATTTCAAACTTCTGGCCTCCAGAGCTGTGAGAGTGTAAATTTCCATTGTTTTATACTATCAAGTTTGTGGTAATTTGTTACATCAGCCCTAAGAATTGAATATACTGGTCTTTAATTGAAATAGTAACACAGTATAGGCACTGATTTTTACTATTCATTTTGCACTTTGATTCCCTTGGATTTTTTTTCATGTCAACATATATAAATGCACCAAATTTTATTAATCTTTTAAAAGTATTTTATTATTTATCTGTATCATAATTGATCTAACCAGTATTCTATTAACGAATATTTATAGTGTCTATTATTGATTCGTACGTATCTTAGTCCATTTACTATTGCTGTTGTCCACCTAAAGTAACCAAAAGGCCAGAATGTAGTTCAAAGAGGGTTTTTTTCATGTGAGAAGTTTGAAGACAGTCACATAAGAACATAGATTCGGCCGGGCGCGGTGGCTCAAGCCTGTCATCCCAGCACTTTGGGAGGCCGAGACGGGCGGATCACGAGGTCAGGAGATCGAGACCCTCCTGGCTAACACGGTGAAACCTCGTCTCTACTAAAAAATACAAAAAACTAGCCGGGCGAGGTGGCGGGCGCCTGTAGCCCCAGCTACTCGGGAGGCTGAGGCAGGAGAATGGCTTAAACCCGGGAGGCGGAGCTTGCAGTGAGCTGAGATCCGGCCACTGCACTCCAGCCTGGGCGGCAGAGCGAGACTCTGTCTCAAAACAACAACAACAACAACAACAACAACAACAACAACAACAAAAAGAACATAGATTCAATTTGTCCTGAATATGTACGAGGATTGGCAGCAGTAATAAGTCAGTTTTTAAAGGAGAAAAGAGGCAGTTCCTAAACTTTTACCAAGACTTTGAAGAAAAATAACATAAGCTATTAATTGGCTGTATATTGGTCTTTGTCTCATAAATTCCAGAAACATGATGATAGTGTGTGAAGCAGGTAGTTGGGAAAAAAAAAAATGTCTTTAAACAATTGCCCCTGGGTATGGGTGCCTGGGCATGACTGAAGTCCCATACTCAATGTCATGCTTCTCTGGGCTTGATAAATTTGACTACCTCACATAGTTGAGACAGCTCTGTACTATTTTTCTTTTCTCACTCTAAGGGAATAGTTGAGGCTGGATAAAGAGCGAATTGTGAGAAAGCACATCAATTTATCAGTGTATCAGTTTGTAAATAAATTGCTGTCTTGCTTGGTATGTTTCAAGAAAACTCAGACTCATTATGTTAAAAATTGAGATTTTATTTCTATTTAGTGATCTTTATTGCATTCTATATCTCAGCTAAGAGAATCTTCCATTTTTTCAGGTAAGCAGGTAAAATCTAAACGATTCCTTCCGGTGCTCTCTTATCAATTTGCCATCAATTACCAGAGATTCCCAGCAATGTCTTAAATTTCTGATTTTGCCTCTTCATCCTTATTTCCACTGAACTTTAGTTCAGATGCATGTCATGTCTTAATAAGGCCTGCTTTAAATCTCTCTCCTCTGGTCACTCATTTCTCCACTTTTCATCACCAGTATTTCATGTTCCACATTACCAAAAGAGCTGCCTGTCTACAAAATAAATCTGATTACCTCATTTCCCAGCTTCAGACCTCCCTTGGCTTTCTCTTGCCCACAGGATTGAGTCAAGCCCTCCAATCTTACTGTAGTCTACCCTCCCAACCTCTTTGGCACCTGTTTGAACCATTTCTCAAGTCCAGTTATAGAATTTCTGTCATTCTCTGAGTACAGCAGGTTTTACCATGGCTTCATGCCATTTTTTGAGCTGTTTCTCTGCCTGAAAACCTTATCTCCTTCTTTACCTGAGGGCTCCAGTGATTTTTTTAAAGGCTGAACTTGTTGCTTTCTCATGGAGAATTACCTCATAATCCATGGTAGAGCAATTAGCTCCATCCTCAGCGTGCTGTGACCACATTTTATTCTTACCTACATAGTGGCACTTCCCTTGCTTTATTATAATTTGTGTGTTTACATGTCTGTCTCCACTGGGTTCCATGTTTATGGTAAGCACAGAGCCTCGCCCATTACCTGACACATTTTAGTCACGATTTTATGATTCTTGAATAAATAAGTAGCTAAAATTATACTTCTCCTGTGAGAATATACCTGTTATGAGTAAGGCAAATGCACTCTGTATATAGTTCAAGTTTACAAAGGCCGTAATGTTCTCTGTGAATAACTGAGGCAATGGTAAGCAGTTTATTTCAAAACCAGAATTGATTATGTATATTGTTTGAAGAATTGTCAAGCTTTGAGAAATAAATTTGTCAAGCAAATTTTATTAAATTTGCTTTTAATTTAAATTTGGTCTTAATGTCAGCAGGAGACCAAATACTGTTTATGATAACACATATAACATATTTTAGAAAATATTTAAATTTTTGCATGGTGTTTTAATGAAATCCTAATCTGATATATTTATGAAAGTGTATTTAACTAGTAGTTAAAAACTAGCATTTAACTAGTAGTTAACTACTAGCAAAACTACTAGCACAAAATTTTTAAAAGCCTAATATTATGTTGCCCTATTTTTAACTTCAATGTAAGAATTCAATAGAAATCAGGAAGAAAAAACTATGAACTAGATTGACCTGAGACTTTAGACTACCAGAAAAGAGGATAGCCACATAATGAAGACAAAACACACATTCTCTTTAACTTTGAAGTAACAGTTAAATTTGGGTGGCATTTTATGACTTCCCACAGCCTAATTAAGAAGGGTCATTAGGCTTTCCAAACACAATGTGACATTGAAATATGAATAATACATTTTTTTCTTGTTTAAATGAGGTTAACTTAACAAACGTTTCCCATCTTTAATACCCATTATGCTATATCCCCAAGGACATCTAGTAAATTTAGGCATCACTTTCCAAAGAAGATTCCTTAACAAAGATGTAAATATCGTCAAAGCACACTCAGAAGTTCAATGCATGTTCCAATGACTTACTGTGTTTTTGTGCACTGAACTCTTATTCCATTTTCCTGCAAACTGGTATGTATTGAGTACAGAGAACACTGTGTGTAATACTCTTAGCTTCTGACTCTTTACATTTTTATAATTCTTTTTCTCTTTTCTACTAGAGTATAATCTCTTTAAGAAACAATCCTGTGACTTTATTTTCCCATGAATTTTATCCTACCACCTCATACAAGGCCAATGTTTAATAGACATAATTTGAATGTATGAGTAAATGAATGAATGAACAATTGTACACTTTGCCTAAAAATAAATTTAGTTAGGAGAAAATAGAATGTACATATATCTTATTATCTATATAGATATCCTATCTATATCCTATTATCTATCTATCTAGAGAAGAATATATATATATATATTTGTAATGCTTAAATGAGTGTGTCTGTGTGTGTGTGTGTATATATTTAAATTTCTCTCTATATATTCATTTAGGGCTTAAAATTTATCCAATTTGAGGATGAGCTTACTTAATATTTATAAAAATTAATACGAAATTGATAGGGTCTTCTTAGTGTTGTGGAAGGAGTCCATGTAAGTGAGGGTCTCTGAACCTCAACTTTATTAATTTTATGCTAATTCTGTTTTTGCGTTTAGTACGGAAGTAGCACGGAAGTCTTCTCAGTGGCTGGATTTTGAATCTTTTAGGTCATCATTATCTGAGGCAACTCTCCTTGCTCTGGATGAACTCCAGAGAGATGACATCACAGGGTTTCATGGAGGAGATATGCCCTGAAGGAATTGTTTCCATTAAATGCAATATAACTTACTTTGAGAGTAATTTTAAAGCTATTTTCATTTTTAGGTATATTTCTTTAGTTGTCTTGTGTAAAATATAATGTATCTAATTATTAATAAAGATATGCTGATTATAAAAATCTGAGAGTCAACTTTCTGGATACATATATAAAGTGTGAGGATGAAATAAGAGTGATAGGTATATGCATAAATGTATGTGTAGTCAGAGTGAGCCTGGGAGAGTTCAAATACACATATATGCATTCTATTCACTCAGTAGTGAGAATTATTTCTCAGCACACCTAGTCATCCTCACACAAGATGGCCTTACCTTCATTTGCTTCAGGGCACAGCTGGTGATTTGAACTGCAAGGCCTAAGATTACATCTGGGAAATCTGTTTTTTTCCAGTTAGTTTCATCGGAGGTCTAAACCACCCAATCTCCATTCTTAATTCCTGTCTTGCTTATATCCAATTTAATGACTGTCTGGATTCTGTTGCTGGCAAAAGGATGTTACAAATCCCAGTGGTCATTGGTGCAGGTTTTAGCCATAGCTACAGAGGCAAGAGAGGACTGGAAAGACTGGATTTGGCTGCTATTCATACTATTTACATTTAAACTGTCTCATAAAGTCTGACAAGTGTATAACAGTTACTTCTGTTCACTGCCAGCCCGGCTGCTGATCCCATGTCGCACTGCTCTCAGGCTTCATACTTGAGCCCCCTGAGACTTTAGTTCTTTTGGATTTATTCATCATTCAGTAAACGGATTCCTCTCAGAGGTCAGCATATTGGATATATTTCAGATTAGGTTCGCTAGTGCTTGAGAAGTATGCTCTGACAGAGCAAGTATATATAAATACAAGGCTTAGCAGCCACCTAGGTCTAATAATTGCAGCATAAATTAAGATATTTCCAAGTTTTCTAACCTGTATTATATATTTTCCAAATTTGTCCTCCAAATTAGTCTAAGTCTTCTGTGACAATGATAGCATGTTAATCAATTACTTTGAATTATCAGTGTCTTAAACTGTGAAAATAGTCCCTTCTGTAAACCTCACATAAAGATTCTGGTATCAGCATAAAAATGTAAAAAATTAAACACATATTCATATCTCTAATCTTTTACCCATGGTCCTGTAACAGAGTTGTCATAAGTCATTGGGCAGTTAAAACTTAACTTGGTCTAAACCAATGAAAGGCTCTGTTTAGTTGTTTTTGTTGTTTTTTTGTACATGTGTTTTTCTTTTGTTTTTTTTCCACTGTTAATTCCAGGAAGCCAGGAGTTGAGCCTCATTCAAATTTGCATACCACAATTTATGGAATGAAAATGAATCTTATAAAATGCATGAATCCACTCTGGAGGTTTGGTTTTTCAATAGAAAACATCTTTATTACTTTTGTGGATCATTTACAACTAAAACGCTGTAGTGAAAGGCATCCTGGATTTTAGATCAGTTTAGCAAAACAAGCACAAAATGAGCTTGGACCATTTGTACTGTCAAAAGAGCTCAAAGGATGATGGAAAAAGCCCCAGAAGTCAGCTTGAATGAGGACCCACTGGCTGAAAAAAGAATAATTTGATCATCAAAATAAATAACAATATTAATAAATTTAATCTGTTAAATACAGTAGCAAATAATGAGTCAATACAGATATAAAACAATGAGTAGATTGAAAGTTTGGTGAGGAATAGGGTATTTATTGTTTCAAACTACTTCCTCACAGAAGATACATTAATCACAAAGGGGTATAGCATAATTTAACAGTGGAAAAGCTTGGCTCATATTGCCTTAATCAAATAATCAAAGCAAACGTCATCAGTAAAGGGACAGGTTACAACCTGGTGTTACTTGATAAGACACAGTGAGAAGACCACAGTACCCCTTCTGTGATGTTACTGCTCAACACCTAAATCCCAAATCTAATCTAATCCAAATTGGAATACATTGTACCAAAAAATTAGCTTATGATCTTAAAAATGTCAAGGTCATGGAAAGTAAGGAAAAACTAAGGAAACGTCACAGAATTAAGAAATATAAAGTCATGACAATTAATGTAACATGATTGCGAACTAGATTTTTTTTTAATTTGCTATATAAGCCATTTTTGGGACATTTGAATAAATTTGAATGTAATCTGAAGAATTAATGGTAATAAAGTTTAAATGTTAATTCACAGTTTTGTTGGTATATGGTGATTATACAGAATAATGGCTTTATTTGTAGGGAATATGCCTGAAAATATTGCAGGGTAATGAAGCATCAGGTTGACAACTTACTACCCAAAATATTCTGGGAGGAACCCAGGCGTTTGAGACCAGCCTGGACAACATAGTGAGACCCCATGTCTAAAAAAAGATAAAGAAAAAAAAATAGCCAGATGTGGTGACACATGCCTGTAGTCCCTGCTACTGGCCATGTGGGAAGGCCTGAGGTGGGAGGATTGCTTGAGCCCAGGAGGTCCAGGCTGCAGTGAGCCATAGCCATAATTACAACACTGCACTCCAGCCTGGGTGATAGAGTGAGATTTTGTCTCTAAAAGAAAAATGAACTTTTTTTCCAAATTTAGTATAAGTGAGTAACATTTTGTCAAAACAAAAAAGTTAAAAATGAAAATGTAATTTTAGCATGATGATGAATTTATGAGAAATTGCACTATATTATTTCTACAATCTTAACCTGCAAAGTATACATACAGAAAAGCCTAAGACCAACCTTCAAAATAATGTGAAATTAATGGTTGAATTTTAAATATTAAAGAAAAGATTTTAGAAAGTATACACAAATTGCAGGAACTACTGATTTCAGTAGGATGCCTAAGAAATAATTAAATATTAAGAGATGTAATTCCATGCATATTACTTTTTCAGTGTGACTGTTGCTTCTTGGTCTCAGAAATTTTATTTTGCTATTTTTTTAATATACTGCAATGTACTTTTGGCATTTAGAGTACATATATTTACCTGGAAAAAAATATTATGAAAGATTCATACAGTTTGTGTTTATTGACCTCATTAAAACTTAAACTACAGTTGGCAAATAGAAAATCCATCTGTTTTACTAGAGTGTAATAGATTTTGATGCTCAGACAGGGTAACTGAGTTACGTTTGATATTGATATACATTAGTACCCACTTGTTCTTTCTCCATTTTTATTAGGTTATTATTTCAAAACAAGCTCCCTAATGTTAGTTGTAGGCGTTCTGTAAAAATATGATCTATTTACTTAGCTGCATAATACCACATTTTTCTTCTGGTAAGATAATGAAAATACGTTACTCATTAAACATTAATATCTCTTTTATTAAATCATGTAAGTTGAGCTCTAAAATTATATATGGGGTCTAATTATTAAGTTTAAGAGCTTGTAATAATTAAAATATTGAAGTGTTGAACTATTACTTAATTATTTCTGTTCCTAATTAACTTTTGCCTGATTTTCAGACTTCTATTGAAGAGGATATTTCAAGAATATTTCGTGTTTTAAGATAAAATAATTGCTTACAGGATTATCACTAACTATTCACTGTGATCCAAGTTTAGCACACAATTTTCAAAGATCATCAATTAATCATACATGAAAAGGGAGAGGACTCCAATACAATGACAACTGGTGATTAAAATGCCAAAATAAGAAAAAGATACGATGAAAATCAACCAAAGGACCATCAGATTATCGAACTATTTCCAAATTTTGTCCTTCCTATGCAGAGCCAAGGGAGAGAAACCTCTCCATGGGGTGTGAAAGTCTGAGATATAACAACATGGAAGTATTGCCAGTAACTACAGATGCTGGGAGAAGGCCCACATCAAACTAAGTCCTCCCAGCATGCTATACAGGTTGCCTGCCAGTACACTGTTGAGTATAAATGGACTCAATTATTCTGGGCCAAACTGGTGGAAATGTTTTCTGCTAATGGTGCACATGGACACAGATTTTTTTTTTTTTTTTTAATTATACTTTAAGTTCTAGGGTACATGTACATAACGTGCAGGTTTGTTACATATGTATACTTGTGCCATGTTGGTGTGCTGCACCCATCAACTCGTCAGCACCCATCAATTCATTATTTATATCATGTATAACTCCCATTGCAATCCCTCCCCCCTCCCCCCTCCCCATGAGAGGCCCC
>NW_016808467.1:2172438-2182663 GCF_001698545.2 Rhinopithecus bieti | reverse complement strand
CTACTCTTCCCGAATCCAAGTGATCTCGTTGTTAAATTCACAACTATGAGGGAGAACATGTGGTGTTTGGTTTTCAGTTCTTGTGACAGTTTGCTAAGAATGATGGTTTCCAGCTGCATCCATGTCCCTACAAAGGACGCAAACTCATCCTTTTTTATGGCTGCATAGTATTCCACGGTGTATATGTGCCACATTTTCTTAATCCAGTCTGTCACAGATGGACATTTGGGTTGATTCCAAGTCTTTGCTATTGTGAATAGTGTGGACACAGATTTAAACAAACCCATATTAAACATTCACATTGGCAACTATAACATTTGAAGTAATAGCATATATTTTTCTGTGTATCAATGGTCATGTGAGCATGTAATAGGATCATTCATTCATGCTTCCTAAGTAAAGGCAAATATTGTTTATCTCCCCCTGTTTTTTTTCTTTTTTTTTTTCCAGTTGGGGTCTTGCTCTATTGCCCAGGCTGGAGTGCAGTGGTGCAATTTCAGCTCACTGCAACCTCCACCTCCTGGGTTCAGGAAATTCCCCTGCCTCAGCCTCCTGAGTAGGTGGGACTACAAGCATGCACCACCACACCTGGCTATTTTGTGCGTGTGTGTGTTTTAGTAGAGATGGGATTTCACCATGTTGGCCGGGATGGTCTCAATCTCCTGACCTCGTAATCTGCCTGCCTTGACAGATCTGAAAAGTGGTGAAATAGATTTTTTGGGTTTTTTTGTTATTGTTGTTTTGTTTTTTTGAGACAGAGTGCTGTGATTACAGGCATGAGCCACCGCGCCCGGCCTGTTTATCTCCTATTTTATAAAAGTCTTGCAATGATAAGTGATTGTTTTTCCAAATATGACATACCAACTGCAATGTCATCAACATACAGTGAATAAATCAGCCATAGCACAGCTGATATTATTTCTGTCATTTCTAGAGTCTCTTCCCTGGATTGTATATACTATTGATCTTTTGTGTGTTTTTTGTTTGTTTTCGGCTATAGTT
This sequence comes from Rhinopithecus bieti, assembly GCF_001698545.2. NCBI lineage: Eukaryota > Metazoa > Chordata > Mammalia > Primates > Cercopithecidae > Rhinopithecus > Rhinopithecus bieti. The sequence continues at coordinate 2,181,661 of NW_016808467.1, read as the reverse complement.
ATCTCGTTTTCTTATTCTATATATGCCTAGTTTCTGTATTCAAAAGAAGTGCAGCTATTAACCTTGACCCTTGTTTTCTTGAGCCTTCCTTTTCTTTTCTCAAGTTTGATCTTTGATTCTTTCTTTGTAACGCTTACAGAATGATAGAGAAAATAACCCAGAATCCCTGGAAAATAACTGATCTTTACTCATGTAACTGTCAAATAACAGAGAACACGATCCCTGCTTGTCACGTAGGAATGTGACAATACACCACACCACCAATTCATCATGACAACCATCAGTCTGAAAGCTGATAAGATAGGAGAGGAGAAAAAAGAAGCAGTGTCTGAACAAGTCATAATCAAGATTGAGAGTCTTTGATGAGGTAGGCTTGAATTGGAAAGGTTTTGATTTAGAAATGAGATAAGATCTCAGACAAGACACAGGAAATTAGATGCTCCCATTGCAGGCAAAGATAGTCATCTGGAAAGCACAGTGGTAATAATTCAGACAAACATGAAACTCAGGGAGGTCTAGCAAAAAAGTTGCAGTGAGTAACTTGACACTGGGAAATCAGGTACTCAAAAAAGAGGTTTAGTTATTAGAACTGGTAGATAAAGAAAGATGTGGTTACAGTAACAATTTTGAGATGCACTTTATAAACCTAAACTCACTGTAGAAAAAAAATAGCCATGTAGGTAATTGGATTGTGTTGCTTAAGCTTTTAAATTAGGTATTTTTTTTTCACTGTCTCTGGCATAAAATAAAGTCTGATATCATGAGTGAAAGAGTCTGTAGAATAAAACTCTGCACATTAAATACAATGGAAAGGAACACCAGAAGCAGGGAAATATGTTGGTTATTATAGAGTGAATGTACTATTGTGTGTTGTTTGTGAGCCTCTGAAAAGTGGTGAAATAGATTTTTGGGTTTTTTTTTTTTTGAGACGGAGTCTCACTCCGTCGCCCAGGCTGCAACCTCTGCCTCCCAGGTTCGAGTGATTCTTCTGCCTCAGCCTCCCAAGTAACTGGGACTACAGGCACACGCCACCACGCCAGGCTAATTTTTGTATTTTTTGGGGGGGGAGTGGGGGAGCAGGGTCTCACTCTGTCACCCAGACTGGAGTGCAGTGTCACAATCTCGGCTCACTGCAACCCCTGTCTCCCAGATTCAAGTGATGCTCTTGCCTCAGCCTCCCAAGTAGCTGGGATTACAGGCGTGTGCCACTACTGCCCGGCTAATTTTTGTATTTTTAGTGGAGACAGGGTTTCACCATGCTGGCTGGGCTGGTCTCGAACTCCTGACCTCGTGATCCGCTCGCTACCTTCCCAAAGTGCTGGGATTACAGGCGTGAGCCACTGCACTGGGCCAGTGAAATAGATTTTCATCTTATGACTATCAAACAGAACCATGGAATTAATTTCTGTTGGAAACTTTATTCTTTCTACATTCTGTCTGGATGAGGTAAAATTTCGGTTTCTATTTCCAATAATAATATAATCTCTTTCTTTTTTTTCTAAATTCTCCTAGAACAAAACTGGCGAATGCCCAAGTCACCCTTTGTTATACTCAATATTCTCAAAAATATAGTCTACAATCTGAGTCTTCACTTCCTCAAGAACTTTTTGCAATCTAGCCTTATCTGGTCTCTCTGTAAGGTAATATTGACCTTCCTATTTTCTAAAGTGCATTCCTCTTGTGGTATCAGATGTCCAATTCTCTTCCGGGTTTTCTTCTATCGTGTCTCTCTGAACGGTCCTTCTCAGGCTCCTTTCCTTAATCTGCTCTTTGAATGTTTGTATCCCCTATGGTTACATATTGAATCTTTTTTTTATTATATTTTATATGCTTTTTAAAAAATATATCATTTACTTGGTTTTTGAGAACCCATTTGTTCACTGAAGACATTTTCTGTTTCTTTTCTTTTTTTTTTTTTCACCTAATTTTCCACTGATGAAGCCTCTTGAGCTTAATCAAATTCCTAACTACCAATTTATAGCTTTGGTAGGACATTAAGCAGAAAATTTCATAGATTCCACATGGAATTTGTTTTCTTCTGTGGAAAATTTGCTCCTCCTCATTGTCTTCTTATATTTCCTATATTAATTAACAGCATCAACCACATAGTCATTTCCAAGAGTTAAGTTTTAAGCAATTACCTTCAGTTAGTTCCTCTTCTTGAGGTTCCAGGTGTAATAAGCTGATATTTCACAACTGTGTCTAAATTATATCTACTTGTTTGTTCTCATTACTACTGTCCTAGACCAGGTCATCATCATTTCATGGATCTTTCTTGTTGTTTCTAAAACATAAATGTTCTCCCACTTCAGATGCCTTGTTTCTGAATACTTGAAGTTTTTTTGCCCAGTAACATAACATGTGTATCACAGGGATCAGCAGTCTAATCAAAGTTGCTTGAATCTTAAAGCCTAAATGGAAATGCATATAATGTTCCATCTAACATTCAAGAAATTAACCTTTGCTCCATGTCTGCCTTCTTCATTCTACTCCCATTATATTTGAGAGTATTCACAATGAAGTGTCTCTATAGATCCAAGTAAAAGTCTGGCTTGGTATTCCCTGTGTCTCTCCAGCACATAAGCTCTCTGTGATAATGCTAATATCATGATATGTTTTAATGGCAAAGACAATCAGGTTGCTGTCTCTGTGTACATACTTTAGTCAACTGATGGAGTGATGGAGAAATTCTGGTTTCGTCATAGAGATGGCAAATATCTCCATTCTCCAACTTAGTGAGATGCTTTGATAGCTTGATGTTGAGGCAACACTGCTTGTGACCTTAGTCTTACAAAAGTCTGAAAATCAGCTTCTTCCTCATAAATAAGTGTTCAAACAATAGAAAGGTAAACTTACCTACATGTTCCACTAAGACAAGTGGGGCTGAATTTTATTTTAAAAATTGCTTCATAGTTTTCTGGGTTTTTGTTGTTGTTGTTGTTTGTTTGTTTTTTGTTTTACCTTCCTTCTGTTTAACAAGATGGAAAGCTCTGAGTTTGCTTTCTGCTTGTTAGGTTTGTGGAATAATGGGTCGGTTTTATTTTAAATCTTGAGTCCATTGATAGTAAGTAAAGTGCTCCAAAAAGAAACATCAAGAGAAGAGGATGTGAGTATACTGGAAAGCAATATTTAGAGAAATTCAGTGTTTTCTGAGTAATGAAGGTAGAGATTAAGTCTGTCCTGCACATAGGAGAAAAAAACATTTCCCCAGTCTATTGAGAAACAATGAGATGCCTATGGTTTTGCTTAAGATCAGACCCCAGTCCAACTTCTCAGCAGTGTGCCAGGATATGTGACAGAGAGACAGATATTCTGGATGGAAATTGCTTGTAGTATGTCTGGGTGTTGTCCCAAAGTGGAATGAATATTTAATTTGAAGCAATGGGAATTTGAAAGATTAAGCACATAGAGATGATGAGGATGTCAGTGGAAGCCTTGGCCCCAATGAGACCAAGGACTATGACACAAGCCCTTAACAGCTTGAAATAGGGCCACAAGTCCAGATCCTAGGAGGAGGGGAGATCATGCTTCCTATCATAGTAGGATGTATTCTTAGTCAGAGAGTAAACTGAATAATAGAAAACAAGTATTTATTCTGTATCTGAGTTTTGGACTCAGTCAGACTTTATAACATGTAGAGGTTCATCAAGAATTGCTGAGTCTTTTGAACAGGAATGTTTCTGAACCAGTAATGGATTAAAACCCTTGAAACTAGAGTTCATTACCTTAGGAAAAATGTAATTAAAGCTCTTGGATAAGTACTCTTAGTTGTCATTGCTGATTTCAGATATATGAGAGGCCTATGAAGAGACTGAGCTTAAGAGAACACTGAAGATGATTTTTAACCTCAGATGTGTAAAAATTTGCAGTAGGAAGAGAGTGCAAAATGTCAGGTTGTTGTAGTCACTGAGGAGATTAAGTTTTCTGATACTTTGTAGAATTCTTAGAAGGAAATGCATCAAAGCTGCCTTTTAAAGTCTCCTTTCTACTCCTGAATTCTTAATAGCTCTGACCTTTTGTTGGAACAGAGAAACATTCAGCAGAAACAGCATAGTTCCTTCCAAGTAGCATTATTGAGAGTGCTAATTTATTCATTGATGACATTATGCATATTAGTGGTCACCCTTGCTGTGTCTCCAGCAACTAGGTAAAGGGATCACAGTACAATGACAAATAGGAATATATCCTCAGTATTCCATTCAAAAGAAACTTGCTGTTAGAAGGCAAGACTATAATAAGTCAAAAAGAGAGGATACTGCCTGCCTAGAGAAGGGGAGCATTTTCACAAAATTACAAATAATTTGGAAGTGAAAAAATGGGCCACTGTTTGACTCACTCATGGACTTTCTGGTTTTGTACCTGTCTGAACCCAGTTAGAGCTTGTTTTTTGTTTGTTTGTTTGTTTGTTTTTGTTTTTGTTTTTTTTTTTTTGAGACGGAGTCTCACTCCGTCCCCCTGGCTGGAGGGCAGTGGCGCGATCTCAGCTCACTGCAAGCTCCGCCTCCCGGGTTCCCGCCATTCTCCTGCCTCAGCCTCCCGAGTAGCTGAGACTACAGGCGCCAGCAACCGCGCCCGGCTAATTTTTTGTATTTTTAGTAGAGACGGGGTTTCACCGTGGTCTCGATCTCCTGACCTTGTGATCCACCCGCCTCGGCCTCCCAAAGTGCTGGGATTACAGGCGTGAGCCACTGTGCCTGGCCTTTTTTCTCTTTAATGGGCAGCTGAGATTAAGTTTTTTAAACGAAGTCATAGAGACCCCACATGGTGACAGTAGTAACTAAGTGCATAGTGGGGAACCTCTGGTCGACTTCATAATGATGACAAACTTGTTCAGGAGGCCAGCTCTCCATCTACAGGACACAGTCTGAATGATGCATGTTTGCTCCGAGGAGCACAGGACATAATCAAAAAGTCTGATTGGAGACTAAACCCACACGTTCTGCCAAAGTCCTCACATAGCAGGCTAATAACTAAAGATGACTGAGTGTCTTATCAGGACTCAGAGGAAATTATCTGATATGGTTTGGCTGTATCCCCACCCAAATCGCATCTTGAATTGTAGCTTCCATAATTACCACATGTTGTGGAAGGGACCTAGTGGGAGGTAATTGAATCATGGGGGTGAGATTTTCATTCTTGTCCTGGTGATAGTGAACAAGTCTCATGAGAGCTGATGGTTTTGCAAATGGGAGTTCCCCTGCACAAACTCTCTTGCCTGCTGCCATGTAAGATGTGACTTTGCTTCTCATTTGCCTTCTGCCATGATTGTGAGGCCTCTACAGCCATCTGGAACTGTGAATCAATTAAACCTCTTTTCTTGTAAATTATCCAGTCTCAGGTATGTTTTTATTAGCAGTGTGAGAACAGATTAATACAGCAAATTTGTACCCAGAATAGTGCACTGCTGTAAAGATACCTGAAAATGTGGAAGCAGCTTTTGAACTGGGTAATGGGCAGAGGTCAGAACAGTTTGGAGGACTCAGAAGAAGACAGGAAGATGAGGGAAAGTTTGGAATTTCCTAGAGACTTGTTGAATGGCTTTGACCAAATGCTGCCCATCTCAGATGAAGATGAGGAATCGTTAGGAACTGTAATAATGGCAACTCTTGCTATATTTTAGCAAAGAGGCTGGGAAATTTTGCCCCTGCTTTAGGGATCTGTGGAACTTTGAACTTGAGAGAGTTGATTTAGGGTATCAAGGGTATCATTACACAAGTTTGGAAAATTTGCAGCATAATGATGCAATAAAAATAAAAACCCATTTTCTTAGGAGAAATTCAAGCCTGCTGCAGAAATTTGTATTACTAATGATGAGCCAAATGTTAATCACCAAGACAATGGGGAAGATGTCTCCAGGGCGTGTCAGAGACCTTCACAGCAGCCCCTCTAATCAAAGGCCTGGAGGCTTAGGAGGATAAAATGGTTTTGTGGGCAGGACCCAGGGACCCCTGCTATGTGCAGCCTAGGGACTTGGTGCCCTGCGTCTCCCAACTGCTCCAGCCATAGATAAAAGGTACTAAGGCACGGTCCGGTCTGTAGGTTCAGAGTGTGCAAGCCCCAAGCCTTGACCTTCCACATGGTGTTGCGCCTGTGGGTACACAGAAGTCAAGAATTAAGGTTTGGGAACCTCTGCCCAGATTTCAGAGGATGTATGGAAACACTTGGATGTCCAGGAATAAGTTTGTTGCAGGGGCAGTGTCCTCATAGAGAACCTCTTCTAGGGCAGCGCCAAAGGGAAATGTGGGCCCGGAGCCCCTACGGAGTCCCTGCTGGGGCACTGCCTACTGGAGCTGTGAGAGGAGGGCCAGAGTCCTCCAGACCCGAGAATGGTAGAGCCACCGACAGGACAGCTTTCATCATGCTCCTGGAAAAGCTACAGATACCCAGCGCCAACCCATGAAAGGAGCCAGGAGGCAGGCTGTACTCTGCAAAGCCACAGGGGCAGAGCTGCCCAAGGCTATGGGAACACACCTATTGCATCAGCATATGAGACATGGCATCAAAGGAGATCATTTTGGAGCTTTAAGATTTGACTGTCCCACTGGATTTGCATGTAGCCGTTAGCCTCTTCATTTTGGCCAATTTCTCCCATTTGGAATGGGGACATTTACCGAATTCCTGTATCTCCATTATATCTATGAAGTAACTAACTTGCTTTTGATTTTACAGGCTCATAGATGGAAAGGACTTGCATTGTCTCAGATGAAACTTTGGATTGTGGACTTTGGAGTTAATGCTGAAATGAGTTAAAACTTTAGAGGACTGTTGGGAAGTCATGTTTGAATTTTAAATGTGAGGACATAAGATTTGGGAGGTGCCAGGGGCAGAATGATATGATGTGGCTGTGTCTGCACCCAAATTTAATCTTGAATTGTAGCTCCCATAATCTCCACGTGTCATGGGAGTGATCCAGTGGGAGGTAATTGAACCATGGGGGTGGGTTTCTTCTGTGCTGTTCTCATGATAGTGAATAAGTCTCATGAGATCTCATGGTTTTATAAATGGGAGTTTTCCTGCACAAGTTCTCTTGCTTGCCACCATGTAAGATGTGACTTTGCTCCTCATTTGGCTTCTGCCATGATTGTGAAGCCTTTCTAACCATGTGGAACTGTGAGTCAATTGAACTTATTTCCTTTATAAATTACCCAATCTCTGGTATGTCTTTATTAGCAGATGAGAACAGACAACTACATTCTTCCTATTCTGCTATTCTATCTCTGGTTGCCTAAAAAAGAGAGGAGTGTGATATATTAGCATAGCATGATGATTAAGAGCATGGGCTCAGGACTGGGTGCAGTGGCCTACACAATTTGGGAGGCCAAGGCAGGAACTTCTCTTGAGCCCAGGTGTTCAAGACCAGCTTGGCTGACAGAGTAAGACTCTGTCTCTGAGAGTAAAAAAGGAGCATGGGCTCTGGACACAGATCAGACTAGAAACAAAGGCATAGAGAGTTTACATGATTTGTCAAGGTCCAGTGCTTTCTAGTCTGGACCTTGACAAATCATGTAAACTCTCTATGCCTTAGTTTCTTGATCTGGCATAAAAAAGAATAATACTACCTTTCTCACATAAAAAATAGGGTAACAATTAAATGGGATCACTCATGGAAAAGGTTCAGAAGAGCACATGAGTACAAAGTGAACATTGAATATGATAGTAGTAGTATCCCCTATTGCCAGCCCCACCTGCATGCCAGGTGAGCACATTGAATAATTTACCCGTGAACAGCCTCGATTTTCCATCCCAGATGATGCTGTACAAGTAGGATATAGTTTCCTAAATAACTCATTTAATTAAGTAATATAGGTTACTCCTTCCACTTCAGGGTTAGGGGTGGGATAGAAAGCATTCATTTTGGTTTTGAGGAAACATGGATTTTACTAGGGGATGAGCTGTCAAAATAACATTTTTAGACATTAATTAATTGTCCCCTCCTCAAGCAGGTTTCTCCCTTTCTCTCTTCCCCATTCAAACACAAAGCAGATAGGCTACTTTCTTTCTTTCTTTCTTTTTTTTCTTTTTTTTTGTCTTTAATTTTTATTTTAAGTTTAAGGATGCATATGCAGGATGTGCTGGTTTGTTACATAGGAAGAAGTGTGCCGTAGTGGTTTGCTGTACAGATCATCCCATCTCCAAGGTATTAAGCCCAGCATCCATTAGCTATCCTTCCTGATGCTCTTTCCACCACTGATGGGCCCTAGTGTGTGTTGTTCCCCTCTCTGTGTCCATGTGTTCTCATTGTTCAGCTCCCACTTAGGAGTGAGAGAATGTGGTGTTTGATTTTCTGTTTCTGTATTAGATTGCTGAAGATAACTGCTTCCAGCTCCATCCATGTCCCTGCAAAGGACATAAACTTGTTCCTTTTTATGGTTGCATAGTATTCCATGGTATATATATAGCATATATATTTTTTTATTCAGTCTATCATAGATGGGCATTTGAGGTGATTCCGTGTCTTTGCTATTGTAAATAGTGTTGCAATTAACATATGTGTGCATGTGTCTTTGTAACAGAATGATTTATATTTTGAGGAGTACATACTCAGTAATAGAAATGCTGAGTCAGATGATATTTCTGCTTTTAGGTCTTTGAGGAATCACCACACTGTCTTCCACAGTAGTTGAACTAATTTACACTCCCACCAACAGTGTAAAAACGTTCTTTTTTCTCCACAATGTCACCAGCATCCAGACAGGCTACTTTCTTGCCCAAGGGAGAGTGTATGGTGGGATGTTAATTCCCAAAATAAATGATCTAATTAGATCTAAGTTTTCTCTCATAGATGATTCTGAGACAAATCACAAAAGAAAACTATCTAGAGTTATAGCGTGTGCTGGAGAAGGTGAACTGTGTGTGAAGCTTCCCAATTGAACAAGAAAGGAAGTTTCCCCGGGATGGGAAGAGCCTGAGACTGGAAAATTTCAGGAGCCAAAAAAGCCTGAGCTTGGCTCTAGTCAATCACAAGGAAGTTGTACGACCCTGGAGGAAAAAGGTTTTATGATGAAGCTAGATAGAACCTGAGTGTGTCATAGAATGTGACAATGAATTCACCAAGGACATAGCAAGATCTGGGAAATGGTTTTGTACTATGGCTATACAGAAGGACTGTAGAGTGAATATTTCAGGCCTCCAGCATGACCCAGAAGAATGAGGGTGCCACAGTACCTAATGAAATTCTGTAGACCTAGGTAGCAGGCATCTCAAAAATCATGTGTAAAACAAT
>NW_016808467.1:2166325-2171924 GCF_001698545.2 Rhinopithecus bieti | reverse complement strand
AAAAAAAAAAAAAAAAAAAAAAAAAAAAAAAAAAAAAAAAGACTAGAGGAACTCTAGTGTCTGCATGTCCTCCTATACGTGGATGCCCACGTCTGCTCCTACTACAGATGTAGACTCCAGAAATTATCATTGATGAGGGCCCAAGACATGAAGTCTGGAGTTGTAGAGCGGGATCTCACAAAGAAGACAAACGTTTGGCTTTCTGACATCTCAATGGAATGAGAGCTAAGAGTCTGAAATTACAGTTAAACAAATAAAATAAAATGTTTGGAATGAGAGTGATACTTATTTAAAAAACAACAACAGGTTTTCAATACACTTAGAAAAATGCATTTTAGAGAATAAACTCTGCTTTCCACATAAACAGATCACCCCTTACATTTTCCAGGTAAAATGCTCCCTGGATTTACACAGTCTCAAACAATTGAATTTTAGTTTGTGGTCTTTGCTTTTCATTTGCAGAACTAATGGCTTGGTTAATTGATTTTACCAGAAAAGAATATTTTGCTCCAAGGGTATGGACAAGTCTCTCTTCTTTCAAATAATCAAACCAAACCAGAAACTTCTGACAGCTTTGAAAAAAATATGCTGACTTTTATTTTTTCCACTAAATTATCAGACATTTTGGGATCAAGATTCCATTAACACACAAGCTACAAAAGTAGTAATTTTTGTAAAAAAGATTTTCTTAACTACGAGGCTTGGGCATGAAAGTCAGATCTTAAGACAATGGCAACAACATATCTTCTTTCCTCTTTCACCTCTCCTTTTATGGTCTATGATCTCTGGTACATTAGTAATCTCTGCCAAGTCATTCAAAAGAATGCTTCATCCAACTTTTATTTAGCAATTCCATCTCTGTAAACTTCTCTTCACATACTAGCCATGCTAAACACATTAAAACATATCTTCAGTAGACCTGTCTCCTTTATCAACAACTTTCTATATCTGTGCCTACCCCCGTTGTTCTCTATCAGCAAGACCTCTCTTCCTTCTCTAAGAACCTATGCAAGGCTTTATTTCCCTCAGTTAAGTGTGTTGCCTGGTCTTTTGGATTCCCATAAATCTTCCCAGTGACTTCATAATAGCACTTACTGCAGTAACTATAATTAGTTATGTATCTATCTCTCTCAGTAAACCATACACTTCTTAAGGAAAAAAGCATGATCTATTTTTTCTTTGACTCTTCAAAGGTTACACAGTGCTTGGTGTAAGATAGGATGTTCACTGTTGATGAATGAATAGCTGCATGAACTGGTACACACGTTATAATCTACTGCCCAATTATTTTGAAGCAATTGTATTAGCCCAAGTTTTTGTATATTTGAAAGCTCCATGAAAAATGGGTCACAGAAATATTTATTATGTTGCATTCCAACATATTTTTTTGTGGGGTCAGCAAAATACTTTCTATAAATGGCATTAAATATTTTATCCCATAAAGTATTTAAATTCTTTTTTTTTTTTTTGAGACGGAGTCTTGCTCTGTCGCCTGGGCTGGAGTGCAGTGGCCGGATCTCAGCTCACTGCAAGCTCTGCCCGCGAGTTTACACCATTCTCCTGCCTCAGCCTCCGGAGTAGCTGGGACTACAGGCGCCCGCCACCTCGCCCGGCTAGTTTTTTTTTTTATTTTAGTAGAGACGGGGTTTCACCGTGTTAGCCAGGATGGTCTCGATCTCCTGACCTCGTGATCTGCCCGTCTCGGCCTCCCAAAGTGCTGGGGTTACAGGCTTGAGCCACCGCGCCCGGCAAAGTATTTAAATTCTGTGTGTTGTCTGACTTTTGACTTTAAAGACAATGAAAAATGTGGTGCCCACAATTGTATAGGTAATTAGAAGGTTATTGCCCAAGTAATATTTATCTGTTTGTCTTTAGGTAGTCCTGCATTTTTAATTTAAAAAAGAAAAGTATTAGGAGAGGGCTGCTCCTCCTGGAAATTGCTTGCAGGATTGCCTTTTTTGGTACTACTGGAAATCTTGTGGTTCTAATGAAATAATACATTTAAGCAGTTTCTCCACTAAATGTTTCTTGAAGTTGTAGTTTACAACTGCTTCTCACTCCTGGAAAAATATCTTCTCTAATAACTAGAAATCGATGGGAAGAGAATATTTTACATTCAAGTTTTTTTCTAAACATTTTCAGCATAAACTAGTTAACTCAAATGACTAGCAGAGCACGGCTTATATAATTTCGATTACATTTAAATTACTGACTTTAAAGAACCAGAGACAAATACATATGTTAAGGAGGAAAAATTAAAAGAGTGAAGCTTAATTTCTGTCTCTAAAAGCTAAAGAGGTTTTTTTTTAATGCATTTCTTTCCCCTAAGAGAGGAAGAAATACATGAAAAGCAAAAAGAGCATGCAGCCTTAACACAGTGGTAAAGAGACAGGAATAGTCCTCATGTAATAGAAGAGACAGATGCCCTGAACAGGCAGATTCGGTTTCTGGATGTTAGCAGGGGGAAAAAATTATAGAACCTGGAATTTCTAGCTCTAATGAGGGATGATTTAGGAAGTAAAGCCAACCCCAGTCATCTCCCAGTTTCACACTCCAAGAGCTGCCAATGTCTTTGGTTAATGAGATAGACTTGGAGCCATTCCCTTAATTAACTTGACCCTGTGAAACTGTTTCTCAAACGTTTTAAACCCATGACCCTCTAAAGCATTCTTGTTCTGTGTATTTACATCAGTTAAGAAAAGTCTGTCTTGCTTTTCTAAATGTACTTTGAATTATAAAAAATAATAAGTGTGCCATAGACACTTTTTCAATATATTTGGCCTGTGGGTGATTTTGACATGTGCCTTTAGTGTGAAATTTGTGCCATGTGCCATCCTCCCCTTACTGAACAGCAGGGTTAAAATATGGAAGCTGTTCACTTGTAGGCGAGTATAGTATATATAGTGTAGTGTACGGTATTGTATGTTCTTCACAATCAGGTTCCCATCATAAATGTTATTGGAAGAACTCAGTAACATCAAATATAGAGAAAGTGGGAGGGAAGGTTTTAAACTTATCATTAAATTTAATTTTATTTTTCTATCACATATATTTATTATACATATTTTTCAAATGTCATTCACTGAAGTTTTAATAAGAAAACATTATTTTATAAGCTTATCTGTATAGGAGATAATATTTCTACCATAGAATGCAATCATAATTTTAATTTTATAGTTCAGTGAATTTAGAGAAATGCTTTTATCACTCAGAATGTCATATTATCAAAATAGGACAGAGTGTGGGACAAATTATTAGGAAAGTATATGAAACAGAAGAGAAGAAAATTTTATTTGAGAAATAGAGATTAACTTATTTTTACTACATTCTAGGTTTTGGCTTACATGCCATCAGGATATACAATCCTTTTATTTCAAAATATAACCAATATAAGTGAGACACATTTAATCAGGGGTTTGGTTAAACATTTTAAAATCCAATTAGATTTTCTGAATGCTTCACAAATTTTCTGAATATGACGGCCAATTTTGAGGAGTCCTGTGTTAACTGATTACTTGGGGTGGAAGCCACTACAACTTCTTGGTTTCAAATAGAATTGATGGAAAAGAGACACATTCCAGCAATTCTACAAATGTTTGCTTTTGCCTCTGAGAGTAATAGCCATCAAATGGGTTAGTTGTGTGAAACAAAAGAAGAGGAAGAAGAAGAAGAGGAAGAGGAAGAGGAAGAGGAAGAGGAAGAAGAAGAAGAAGAAGAAGAAGAAGAAGAAGAAGAGGAAGAAGAAGAAAAAGAAGAAGAAGAAGAAGAAGAAGAAGAAGAAGAGGAAGAAGAAGGAGAAGAAGAAGAAGAAGAGGAAGAAGAAGGAGAAGAAGAAGAAGAAAACTTATTTAAAATAAAAACATTTCCTATTTTGGATATTTGTAAGATAAACGATTTCCATTTGTTTCTATGTTGGCATTAAATACAATTTTCTGATCTAACTCTTTAGGTATCTGAGGACACATACATTCCGAAGGTGTGTACATTTTGCTACCATCCAATATATGCTAGATGCAGGCAATTGCTAGATGGATAATTGCACTTTAGGTGATAACAAAATACTTGGTGTATCATTTCACTCTGTATTGAGGTGCTTGGCCTGGCATATGTTAAGAACCAGGATATATCATTTGACCTTTCCTGGAGAAGCTTTCCAAGCATGTAAGAATTATCTAGGGAATGTATTAAAATGCAGATTTCTTTGCTGCACCTTCAAAATTTATGACTCAGTACTTCTAGGGTAGCACAGAGGAATCTGCATTTTTACCTATTAAAATATTCTGATGAAGGTGATGTTGGTATGTCTGGAGAGGCTCAGCCTCCAGAGGAATTCTAAGCAATTTATGCTTGCAGCTCATGTAAGAACCACACAAATTACACAATGCACAGTGCTAATGGTAGTGCAATAATGAAATGATGTGTTTATAAAAATTCAAATATCTATCTAAAGGATAATCTCTGATTTCCATTATTTCTAAAGAAAATTTGTCCATGTGTTGAACAGGATTGAAAATACACAGTTTCATTATATGACTATGCTAACTTGAAGGATATTATATAGCAGAAATAAATTTGCCTCAGTGTTTCTGAGTTCTTTTAGTGTGTGTTTTTCTCAAAAGCACTCACCTTAGCCTTTCACATATCTGGTCCTAAGTGTCTTCTTTGCTATCAATTCATCTATTCGGGGGTAATCTTTTAAGGACTTAACAACTTACAAGGCAAGGGCAACTGCCAATCCACACAGACTCTAGAACCAGGTGAAGTGGATAAAATCTATTAAAATGTAATTAGAAACAGAAGGACCGTCCTGGTGTCTGCCAGCTAAAAATCAACCCTTTTCTGTCGCAACTATACTTTTCCACTTAATCTTGAGAGTTTTTTGTGGTTGTTATTTAGTTTCCCACAAGTCAATATTTTTGTTTCTTTGTCAAAATGAATCTCACCCATGAATTATGCCCTTCCAGGAATATGTCTGTGTTTTGGTAGATGTGGCCTGAGAATAAATAAGCACAATAAACCTTAAGGAGGGTATTCTTCTCATCAAAATGTTGAGTACTGTACTGTGACCTAGTAATGGAAATATAGGATAGAAATACTAGGTTTTTCCTGGGATTATTTATTTATTTAAAATAAAAATCATTACATACTTGTTTAATGCCAGAAACTGTGTAAGAGATGTCAATGTGATTATCAACAACTTTATATAAATGGAATTTTGTATTTTAAAAAAACCTGTCTTTATCTAGTCGACCTGGATATTATTTGGGCAGGGATTAGATTGGTGGGGGTGGGTATGGGGTGGAAAGGAGTGAAAGAAAAATTTTATCTCAGTATTTTTCCAGCTGTTGCAGAGACAGAGAAAGTCAGGATGGTATTTTATTTCAAGTATGACTATCCTTTCAGTACAAGGTGTTCCCAGGTTTCCTCTTATTCCCCATCCATAAGCCTACATATTAAATATCCTAGTGCTGCTAATGACAAGTACCTCCTTCTGTAACACAATGTGCCAATCTCTTTTCCCTTAAAATATATGATATGAAATTTTAATGTCCCAGAGAGCAGAAAATGTAGCCATGCAAAATATAATATAACATGATGG
>NW_016808467.1:2128974-2166273 GCF_001698545.2 Rhinopithecus bieti | reverse complement strand
GAAGAGGAAGAGGAAGAGGAAGAGGAAGAAGAAGAAGAAGAAGAAGAAGAAGAAGAAGAAGAGGAAGAAGAAGGAGAAGAAGAAGAAGAAGAGGAAGAAGAAGGAGAAGAAGAAGAAGAAAACTTATTTAAAATAAAACATTTCCTATTTTGGATATTTGTAAGATAAACGATTTCCATTTGTTTCTATGTTGGCATTAAATACAATTTTCTGATCTAACTCTTTAGGTATCTGAGGACACATACATTCCGAAGGTGTGTACATTTTGCTACCATCCAATATATGCTAGATGCAGGCAATTGCTAGATGGATAATTGCACTTTAGGTGATAACAAAATACTTGGTGTATCATTTCACTCTGTATTGAGGTGCTTGGCCTGGCATATGTTAAGAACCAGGATATATCATTTGACCTTTCCTGGAGAAGCTTTCCAAGCATGTAAGAATTATCTAGGGAATGTATTAAAATGCAGATTTCTTTGCTGCACCTTCAAAATTTATGACTCAGTACTTCTAGGGTAGCACAGAGGAATCTGCATTTTACCTATTAAAATATTCTGATGAAGGTGATGTTGGTATGTCTGGAGAGGCTCAGCCTCCAGAGGAATTCTAAGCAATTTATGCTTGCAGCTCATGTAAGAACCACACAAATTACACAATGCACAGTGCTAATGGTAGTGCAATAATGAAATGATGTGTTTATAAAATTCAAATATCTATCTAAAGGATAATCTCTGATTTCCATTATTTCTAAAGAAAATTTGTCCATGTGTTGAACAGGATTGAAAATACACAGTTTCATTATATGACTATGCTAACTTGAAGGATATTATATAGCAGAAATAAATTTGCCTCAGTGTTTCTGAGTTCTTTTAGTGTGTGTTTTCTCAAAAGCACTCACCTTAGCCTTTCACATATCTGGTCCTAAGTGTCTTCTTTGCTATCAATTCATCTATTCGGGGTAATCTTTTAAGGACTTAACAACTTACAAGGCAAGGGCAACTGCCAATCCACACAGACTCTAGAACCAGGTGAAGTGGATAAAATCTATTAAAATGTAATTAGAAACAGAAGGACCGTCCTGGTGTCTGCCAGCTAAAATCAACCCTTTTCTGTCGCAACTATACTTTTCCACTTAATCTTGAGAGTTTTTTGTGGTTGTTATTTAGTTTCCCACAAGTCAATATTTTGTTTCTTTGTCAAAATGAATCTCACCCATGAATTATGCCCTTCCAGGAATATGTCTGTGTTTTGGTAGATGTGGCCTGAGAATAAATAAGCACAATAAACCTTAAGGAGGGTATTCTTCTCATCAAAATGTTGAGTACTGTACTGTGACCTAGTAATGGAAATATAGGATAGAAATACTAGGTTTTCCTGGGATTATTTATTTATTTAAAATAAAATCATTACATACTTGTTTAATGCCAGAAACTGTGTAAGAGATGTCAATGTGATTATCAACAACTTTATATAAATGGAATTTTGTATTTTAAAAAAACCTGTCTTTATCTAGTCGACCTGGATATTATTTGGGCAGGGATTAGATTGGTGGGGTGGGTATGGGGTGGAAAGGAGTGAAAGAAAATTTTATCTCAGTATTTTCCAGCTGTTGCAGAGACAGAGAAAGTCAGGATGGTATTTTATTTCAAGTATGACTATCCTTTCAGTACAAGGTGTTCCCAGGTTTCCTCTTATTCCCCATCCATAAGCCTACATATTAAATATCCTAGTGCTGCTAATGACAAGTACCTCCTTCTGTAACACAATGTGCCAATCTCTTTTCCCTTAAAATATATGATATGAAATTTTAATGTCCCAGAGAGCAGAAAATGTAGCCATGCAAAATATAATATAACATGATGGTATGTGAAATTAGATATTTATTTGTGAAACATAAGTCATAGTACTTTCTGCTCTTTTACATGGTAAATACATTCTCTATCTCTCAGGATAAAGACAATAACAATGAATAATAACCACATTTTGTCTTCCCATGGAGAGATCTGTTACATCAGAATGTGCTTCTAACTTGCAGACATGACATGCACACAATAGTGGATAAATTTAAAAGTTTGTCACCCACAAAATAAGAGGGGAAGAGAAAGTATGGTCATCATGAAAGTGTGGTGAGAACTAACTCATAACTAGAAATTCTCTTTATTCCTTCTTTTTATTTTCAACCGGTGCTTCATTTGTGTCAGACTTGCTGGCACTGAAAAAAGAAACAGTGGTATTCAATGGGACATTTTCATCACCAATTATTAATGGAGTACAAAAATTAGAAGCAGGGAGAATATGACATATTTGTTTATTTGTGTATCTTTAGATATAATTACATACACATATAGAGATAGATAAATAGTACAGTAAAAGTATTCAAAAATTTTAGAAAATAGTTCATAATTCCTAACTGTGAAAGTAGTAAAGGGCCATGGATTTCTTGAGCTTCAGAGTCAGCTGGCATAGTGTTTACACCTAAAAATGTATAGTTTGGCTATTATTTTTTCAAAAATGTCTGCTGTTTCATAATCCTAACCTAGCATATCTCATTTTCTTATATCTACTGTTCAACAAACCTATGATCTAATGAGATTTTAGTTCATCTATGGGTCGGAACATCAGTCATAATTTTTTTTTTTTGAAACAGATTCTTGCTCTGTTTCCCAGGATGGAGTGAAGTGGTGGGATCTCGGCTCACTGTGGCCTCTGCCTTCTGGGTTCAAGTGATTCTCCTGCCTCAGCCTCCTGAGTAGTTGGGACTACAGGCACGTGCCACCATGCCCAGCTAATTTTTGTATTTTTAGTAGAGAAGGGGTTTCACCATGTTGATCAGGATGGTCTTGATCTCCTGACCTTGTGATCTGCCCACCTCTCCCTCCCAAAGTGCTGGGATTACAGGCTTGAGCCACCACACCTGGCCAAGTAATAATTTTCTAGGTGAGGCCATTTCTCTAGCCAACAGGTGTTAATGTCTTGTTGCATTAATGATAGACGTGGTGACTTGTTTTCAACCCACTACTATGGAGTTATTACCGTCAGGAATAGAAATACGTATTTAAAAAACACAACTTGAAGTGATAACCAATAAAGAAGATTGTCAATTTACATGATACTGAGAACATCAAATAAATTAAATCATTATATTGGGATTGAAATATGCAGGTATATGAAGAAGGTAAACCTTTTTTCACTTATCTATTTAAATAAGTATGAAACTATTTTAATAAAAATAATACCTCTAACATTATACCTATATCTATACTTATGCATTTTCAAATGTTTTCCTACAATGTGGTGGTATCATCTATTCTACACAAACAAACATTAATATTTCCCCAACACCTTAAATGATTTATATCAGATACTAGTACCACTTTTCCAGTACAGTATTGTTCATGATTAAGATGACATTAATTCCAGTTCACTAATGTGTGGGAAAAAAACTGCTGAATTTTAATGCAGGAATATATATTTAAACATACCCTCCTCAGAGCTCCCTGATTTGTGTATTTTAAAAGACTTCTCCCTCCCCTCACTGTTCCTTCTTTCCCTCAGCCTCAAATAAATTGGGCTTTTTTCTTTTCACCTGTAATCCCAGCACTTTGGGAGGCCGAGGCAGGTGAATCACAAGATCAGGAGATTGAGATCATCCTGGCTAACACGTCTTTACTAAAAATACAAAATATTTCTGGGGAAACCCCACCCCCGATATTTAACATGGGTTCTTTTCTATTTCCCTAAGCGTTTCAGCTGCTTTGAGAAATAAAAGGAAACAGTACGAGAGAGAAGTTTTAAAGCTGGGTGTCTGGGGGAGACATCACATGTCGGCAGGTTCCGTGATGCTCCCCGAGTCGTAAAATCAACAAGTTTTTATTAGCAACTTTGAAAAGGGGATGGAGTGCACGAATAGGGTGTGGGTCACAGATATCACATACTTCACAAGGTAATAAAATACCACAAAGCATGTGAAGGCAGGGCAAGATCACAGGACCGCAGGATGGGGTGAAATTAAAATTGCTAATGAAGTTTCGGCCACACATTGTTATTGATAACATCCTATCAGGAGACAGGGTTTGAGAGCAGACAAACTGTCTGAACAAAATTTATTAGATGGGAATTTCCTTGTCCTAATAAGCCTGGGAGTGCTACAGGAGACTGGGGCTTATTTCATCCCTTTGACTTCTAACGTAAAAGGCGGCCACCTCAAGGGGGCTGTCTATAGACCTACCCTCAGGGTACATTCTCTTTCTCAGGGATGTTCCTTGATGAGAAAAAGAATTCAGAGATAGTTCTCCTATTTGCTTCTGAAAGAAGAGAAATATGGCTCTGTTCCATCTGGCTCACTGGCAGTCAGACTCCAAGACCATCTCCCTTGTTCACTGAACATTGCTGTTATCCTGATCCTTTTTTCAAGGTGCCCAGATTTCATATTGTTCAAACACAAATGCTCTACAACAATTTGTGCAGTTAACACAATCACAGGGTCCTGAGGTGACAATTATCCTCCTCAGCTTATGAAGATGAGGGGATTAAGAGATTAAAGTAAAGACAGGCATAGGAAATCACAAGGGCATTGATTGGGGAAGTGATAAGTGTCCACGAAATCTTCACAGTTTATGTTCAGAGATTGCAGTAAAGACAGGTGTAAGAAATTATGAAAGTATTAATTTGGGGAACTAATAAATGTCCACAAAATCTTCACAATTTATGTTCTTCTTCCGCAGCTTCAGCCGGTCCCTCCATTCCGAGTCCCTGACTTCCTGCAGCACAAATGTTTTCCTACACTGTGGTGGTATCATCTATTCTACACAAACAAACATTCATATTTTTCCAACACTTTAAATGTTTTATGTCAGATGCTAGTACTACTTTTCCAGTACAGTATTGTTCATGATTAAGATGACATTAATTCCAGCTCAGTAATGTGAAGGAAAAAACTGCTGACTTTTAATACAGGAATATACATTTAAACATACCCTCCTCAGAGCTCCCTGATTTGTGAACTTTAAAAGACTTTTCCCTCCCCTCACTGTTCCTTCTTTCTCCCAGCCTCACATAAATTGGGTTTTTTTCTTTCTTTTTTTTTTTTTTCTGATCTTGGGTTGTCTCATTCACAAATAAAACTTCTTACAGCTTTACGGATTTTAATGCTAGACAAGTGGCAATGATATCCTCTAACTAAACTAGTTTGGCTTTGATAGACCCCAAAATACATCATCAGTTATGGGGAAGCATATTGTTGCAATTTTCAGTTAAAAGTTTTCACTTCAAGGACATCTCACTCTCTAGGACACAGGTATATTAAAAGTATTTTGTGGCCGGGCATGGTGGCTCACATGAGTAATCCCAGCACTTTGGGAGGCCGAGGTGGGCAGATATTTGAGGACAGGAGTTTGAGACCAGTCTTCTGGCCAACACTGTGAAACCCTGTCTCTACTGAAAAAAAAAATACAAAAATCAGCCAGGTGTGATGGCTTGCGCCTGTAGTCCCAGCTACTCAAGAGGCTAAAGCCTGAAACACTTGAACCCAGGAGGGGGTGCTTGCAGTGAGTCGAGATGGTGCCACTGCACTCCAGTCTGGGTGACAGAGCCAGACTTCATCTCAAAAAAAAAAAAAGTGTTGTTTCTTTTTAATTTACATTAAAAGGACAATCATTTTAATTTTCATAGTTATGCTCCATGGATATTATCATTTTTATTTGCCTGGGTTCTGGTGCCCGACTGCCTGGATTTAAACCCCAGATTTATCACCTTTACCTTTAGCTGTGTAAAATGTGAACATTGTGTAAACGCTTTGTGACTCAGTTTCCTCATCTGTGAAAATAAGGACAATAGTAATTTTCTATGTTAGGTAGTTATGAGAGATTAACTACTTAGAACATACCATGCTTTTAGAGGGGTACCTGGCATATAATAACCATTTTTATAGAGTTATAGTATTCTATAACTCTGAAAGAATCATTTAACTCTAGAATTAACTCTAAAATTTAAGTCTAGAAGTCTCTTAAACTCCTAGTATATAGAAAAAGAGAAAAGATTGAAATTTACTATTCATCATTACAAAGAAAATTTTATCATTTTTAATTTTAAATTTAATACAAAATTGGTAAAATTGACTTAGAATGACTTTACAAAACCTTACATATAAATTTATATGTTTCAGAAATATATTTTCTTGCGGCAGTAAAATGTAAGTATATGAAAAAGCAGCAATAAAGTCATTATCGGTATAAACAAAAAGACCAAGTTTTAATTTAAAAAAAAGAGAATAAAAAACTGTAGATTCACAGTTCAACTTAGTGTCTATAGGTTGAAGTACTGCTATGAGATTGTAAGACATCCCAAAGCAACAGTTCATCCTTTACATGTTGACTAGATTTAAAATGTGTAACCTAAGACTTATTTTCTTTTCTATGAGTTCATAGACCCAGTGAGATGCTCATCAAACCTGGAAAGTTCAGCAGCCCTAAAGGACAGTTCATGGAAATTTCTCTGCGAAATACATCAGAAACCTATAGGAAGGAACCACTAGAGGTCATTCACTCTAACTTTTTGGATATCCCTATAAATATACTTAGATTATGCCCACTTTGAAGACATATTGTCTAATGTAGTTTATAAAGATATTAAAATGCTCTCTCAAGTTTGAGTAGACCATTTACTTCAGTTGCCTCTATTTACAGAGCTTGTGTGATACCAATATTGATGTATATTAGAAAAACATGTCATTTTGGCTCAATGGAAATTATTCTAATATAATATTTTTCTTAGTACAAGTGTAAACGTTTTAAATTCACTCCCAATTCAATAATATTATGCAATATAATTTTATAGGTCAAGCAACATGATAACAGTTTTGTAAGCATTGTTTGTACTATAACTATGAGATAAGTGTTATTACTTCTATTTAACAGATGATATAATAGAATCATAAAAGCAAGCTTCTTGGCTGTATAACAAAACAAAGTACAGGAGGGAATTAGTGATTGAATAAAAACATGTCTGGCTCTGCAATTCAAGTTCTTATCTCAGTGTGCTATCTTTTGCAAATTAGATCCAAGTACACTCTCAAAAATGTGTTCCTAAAATTACGATTGCATTTCATACTAGATGCATGCCGTACATTTTTTCATCATCAATTAAACCTTTGAACTTTACAAATTTCACCAGTTTCTTTTAGAAATAAAAAATATACTCCCTTTGTCCTGATATAGATTACGATAGTAATAATACTTGTTTGTTGACATTTTATGACAAGGGTGATCAACCATTTCAAATGCTGCTATGCTTAACCTTGGCAACAGCCATCAAGTATTATCATCACATTTTAGGAGATAAAGATAATATAGTTTAGACTGCGTAAGTGAATTATAGAATTGGTGGATGGTAAGAGATTTGAACCAAGTCAATCAATTTCGAATTTCATATTCTCACTCAAACATCTACAAAAACAGAAAAGATGTGTAAGGAAAAATCATGGTAAGGTAGTATGTAGACCAATGATTAAAGCAAGGAAGGCTAAAACACTTATTTCAAAATGTATCTTAAAATAACTCCAAAGACCATAAGCAGGCTAAAAGAAAGATTTAAAATAACATGAAAGAAAAAAAGATAAATTTAAAGTTCCATAAACAACTAAACTAAAAGAAGAAAAGCAAGGAGAAACTGAAATATTGGAACCTGTTAATGAATGCAATCGTTTGGGAATTTAAGATAGGATGGGGCAATGTGGGAGCAAAAAGAGCCCAGAGTTTAATAGAAACACAGGAACTTTCCACATGGAAGTAACAAAGATACTGAAAGACGTCAAGGCTGCCAGGAGGAGAGCCTGGTGCAATACAAAACACAAAGGAAAAAGAGAAGAACGAGAGAACATGTCAGTGGTTTCATGTTTCTTTTGGCAACAAGAAGCTTCAGAATTACATCTGTTTTTCCCTTCTCCTTTACTTCAAGTGCTGCTGAATTTGAAACTCCAAACCTCCAGTAAATTCTATCCTATGCCTTGGTAATCCTGCATAAAACACAGAAAAGTGGGGGTATGATCATTTGAAGCAGTCATTCTATCCTGTCCTCCAAAATGGAGAAATTGTATTTTGAAGATTTCATCATTTGGAATGGTACAATTTGTCACCTCCTGTTCATTCAAAGTAAATGAAGGTGAGATGGATACTTAGGAGCCAAAGATAACAACATTGACCTGAATACAAGAAACATTTAAGCTGAAACTGGTTATTTTCTACGTGTGCATATATATTTGCACCTGGGAGTCTTAGGTGATAAATTTGGCGAGTAGAACTATGACTTTAAAGAAAATCCTGGGGCCCTACTTCACAGCACAAAATGGGCACTGGGACAGTAACACCTGCATTTTGGTCTTCATATGAATGTCTTTGGGTCAGGAGAACAGTTTTTTTTTTTTTTTTTTGCCCCAGTCTTTTTAACATTCTCTTAGACATGGTTCTGAAAACCTTGTGCAGATAATGTATACTGTTCCAGAAGTCAAAATAAATTAGAAAAGCCTTGCCTCATGAACTTCATTTATTTAATGCTACTAGGCTCCCTGCATTTGGGCAAATTGCTTTCCAGGGTCCTCTCTATTTTCAATCTGTAGATGTAATGTCTAAGAAGAGATAACGTAAAAATTCCCTTTAATATTTATATTATTAAATTATATTTTAACATATGGCTATTATATTTGCTTATCATAATGTGGTTGAAAATAATGGTGAGAGATAGGCATTAAGTACATTTTAAATAACTGTACTATTTAGAGAGTAAATGTGCTTCAATTATTAGCCTCATGTTAGTTATGTGTTACATAATTGATCATGGCAAATTATTTACATGACAACCAAAGTAGAAGTCATTAAAGATATTCTTGTCTTTCTGCTGCTAAATCCAGGAAGCCTCCAATATTGGTTTCTCATTTTGGTGAAGGACCTAGAAAGCCAAGTTTGCTCTCCTTTTCTCTTCCCTTTCTCAGCCACTGCTACCCCAGAAGATAAAGGGACATGATGCTCACCACATTTAGATGTTTACTGGCACTCTGGAGTTTCCTTGCAATTTACACCTTACAAAGCACAGTGCACTTGTAAATCTCAGTCAGAACTTGCAAGTGTCCCTTTCCCCACAGGAATCACTAATATCACAGGAAGGGAGGGAGGTGGAATCTCACACAGTTTAGGGATTTACAAGTCTGTAGTGAAGTTTGGGGTGTAAATTGCTAAGAAACCCAAGAGTGTATTTAAATATTTAAAGGTAAGGACACCTAGGTGTTTCTCCTGTTTGAAACTTAATTAATTGCGACTTCCATAAGGGCTCAATATAGATTGCCTTCTGTATTGGGACACTATTGAGAGTAGATGGGAGTACCATTAATAACTATGCTGGGACATCAACATTATTATACCTATTAATAATGATGATACCTAAAGGGCATAAAATGGGAATGCCCAGAGAAAATTGAGACATAAGGTCACCCTATTAGGTTACACTTGGGAATAAACAGAAAGAATATTTATTAGTTACGTTTTTCCAAAGGCAAAGAATGATGATTAGGTATTTTATAATCTCACATTCAACGTACAAATGAACTTAAATTGTATAGCATAACAATCCAGAGCTTTAAAATCTTTGGCCAGGCACAGTGGCTCACATCTGTAATCCCAGGACTTTGGAAGGCCAAGGTGGGCAGATTACTTGAGGTCAGGAGTTCGAGATCAGACTGGCCAACATGGTAAAATCTAGGCTCTACTAAAAATACAAAAATTAGCCGGGAATGGTGGTGGGAGTCTGTAATCCCAGCTACTAGGGAGGCTGAAGCAGGAGAATTGCTTGAACCTCGGAGGCAGAGGATGCAGTGAGCCGAGATTGTACCACTGCACTCCAGCCTGGGCGACAGAATGAAACTCTGTCTTATAAAATTATTAAAAAAAAAAAAAAAAAAAAAAAAAAAAGGAAGGAAAGAAAAAGACAGACAGAAAATACTGAAAACCCTATTGAGGTATTTTTTAAAGTGTATGCTTTTGATATGCTTCTGAATTATAACCAATTAATTACATATGCAAATATTCTGGGTATCTATACCCTTAAAGTGTTTTAAGAGTATAGTAATACTTTCTAGAAATAATATTTCAGATGCAAGATATGTCATTGCTTAAATTTATCTAGAGGGAAAATGCTTATCTGTTTGATGAACTATGTTTATCTTGAAATGAGGTTAGTATTCAGATTAGACTTGCTATGATTTAGATATAATATTTTCAGTTCTTCTCTTAAAATAAATAAACACTTATTTCCTAATGCCTGAAACAATTTTAACTCTTACACAAAATGCTGCTTTTGACCAGCTTATTCCAATTCCCATTCTCTCGGTCTATAGCAGAATAGCATGAAAGTAAATAATAAAACAAAACATAGAAGTATGTAAGAATATTTGTACTCAAAGTTGGAAGAAAAAACTATCAAATGAGAGACTGCCAAATCTCCTAAACTCCCATACATATTATCTCATTTTAGTCCTTTTCCTTTCTTTTTTATGTAACTTTTGCCACATTTCTTGAAATTCTACCATTTGGACATTAATTTGAAACCAAGAAGGTGCTTCTCTGAAAAATGAAAATAGCTTTAGGAGGCATAAGTTGTTGAAAATTTTTCTCATATTAATGTAACTTAATTTAGCCAATCCTATTTTATTCATTCAATGCACATTTAATCTCCTACTATGCTCCACCCATTAGGGAAATAAAGAAGATAAAAAATGCCTTAGATGTAGAATAGGACTGGAACAGTGCGATGAGGACCTGAAGCAGCCTGATGGCGCCTTGCACATCCTAGTATTTTGGATCCTGTATTGTAATTTCCTAATAGTTTTAGGTTTGTGACTATGGTCACATGATAATTAAGATAGTTAATATATACATATAGTTTAGAAAACACTTTCAAACACATTTTCCCTCTTCTCCATTTTATCTTTCTTTAGAGCATAGAACCTGTTTTAACATTAACTACATTTCATAGAGGGACACTCTAAGGCTCAGAAAGATAGCTGATAAGTTTTGGTATCCTTGGTCAATTATTATAATATTTGTCTGAGTTCTTCTAATTCTAAACTGTGTCCTCAGATCTGTGACTAGACCTATCTGTAGGCACAGGGACTAGTCAACTTTCAGAGACAGTAGCTCAATAACTACATTGAGTTGGTCTTGCTCTGTTGCCTTCCAGTTCCTCCAAAGCTGAGTTCACATTTCTCTTGTCTGATTTCTCAATGTCTTGCTTACTTTGCATCTCAAAGTCAGCTTGGAATTCCCGCCCCTCATGTCTAGATACTGTACTTTGGATTTTAATACCTGTTGCTTAACATTAATAATGGTATTTTCTCTTTCCTATCTCCCAATATCTGAACTGATCTCTTTTCTTAATTATTTTTTTTAAAGTAGTAATTGCCAACTCCTTCTGTGCCTGGATAGTCATGCTCTTCTTAAACATGGACACTTTTGGGTCTAAGTGTTTCTTTACTCTTTTTTTTTTTATGCATTTTCCCTCTGGTATTGAATAAAACATTAGACTCATGTCCCTATTTAATGATCTTTAAAATAACCAATCTCTATTTTCTGCAGCCTGAAACTTTTTAATGCAAGCACTGTGCTTTGTTTACCATGTATGTCCATCTCCTAGTATCATGCTTAATGCTCTAGTACATACTGTTTCAAAATTAATACTAACAGCAACACAACATTAGCAGCTAAAAGTTCTGTACTGTCCATACTGCTTATAATGTATCAGTCATTATTCCAAAAGTTTTAAAAATACTATTCAATTAATCTTCAAACAAACTTTATGAGCTAGTTACTAGTATTACCTCCATTTTACAGGTAAGTGATTATATGACACAGGGTGATTAAATAAATTACTTAAGAGCGCTCAACTCACTTGTGGTAGATGCAGGATTTAGGTCTCAAAACTCTGGTTCCACAGTCTGTGATCTTCAGCACTTTGCCAATGAATTAATGGATGTTTACATGTCAACACTTCATTCAGTCCTAGGACGCTTACCACATTCAATAGACCATGTCTGTACACATCAGTAGATATATACCAGAAGGTTGAAAGGAGTGCAGAAGTAAAGAAGTCAACCTAAGGGAAAATTTTATCTGTCACAATATTTTGACTTGTGGTTGTACTTGACTCTATTTTTTCCTTCTTCCTTCCTCTTAGTTCTGTAATCTTGGAATCCATAACTCAGGTGATATATTTGCACCACACATGAGATCCAAATTAGGCTAGCCTAGAAATATAACATTGTTTAAAAAATCATTTGAATTCCAAAACAAAAGTACTCCAGTAAATTTTTACAATATGACACTTGTGAAGTTCAGGTTCTGCCTATATTAACTCCTTCCTCTCTCTCTCTCCCTCTCTTACACATAATCTTTTAAAATTACTAAGTCCCTTTTTGAATTCTATGAACATAGTTTCTCTTTTCTAAACAAAAAATACTATTATACAGATTGACTCTATAAGTCTATAGCTAATAAACTGATGTATTACTGAGCTATTTATAGAAAGAGTTGGCCTAACTAAAGTCTAGAAGAAGGGAAGCAAATTTTTTGAAAGCAAAATGAGAAAATGAATATCATTCTTATAAACATTAATGAAGACAGTGAATGGGAATGTGATATTTGGGCCATCTGGTGAAATACTGAGGACTTATTAAATTTGTTTGATACAGCAGAGAAATGAAACTACTAATATTAGGCCAAGCCTGCTGGTGTCTATGGGCTAAATCGGCTTGGTTGGTTTTTATTTTTAAAAATTGAGTGACAGTGTTTTTTTTTTTTTTTGAGATAGAGTCTCACTCTGTCACCCAGGCTGGAGTGCAGTGGCGTGATCTAGGCTCACTGCAAGTCCCACCTCCCGGGTTCATGCCATTCTCCTGCCTCAGCCTCCCGAGTAGCTGGGACTACAGGAGCCCGCCACCACGCTCGGCTAATTTTTTGTATTTTTAGTAGAGACGGGGTTTCACGGTGTTAGCCAGGATGGTCTCGATCTCTTGATTTCGTGATCTGCCCACCTTGGCCTCCCAAAGTGCAGGGATTACAGGCGTGAGCCACTGTGCCCGGCCAATAATTTTGATTTTTAAATCATTTGTTAGCATTTGTAATAGAATCTGTTTGTTACAGTGAATAAGCAGTCAAGAGAATTATTCTAGACACACATCTGGGTGCTTTTCATATGCATACCTTGTTCTGTAATGCATACTAGGAATTAAAATTAATTATGTATTTTACATATTAATATAGTAAACTATAGTATGTTTTATCTTTAAAATGTACAATCAGATATAGAAGCTGAAACCTTCAGAAGTCTATAAATCAACTGTTATATAAGCAATTGATAACAAGGAAAAGTCATTTGGAAAGGAAAAAAACAGAATGTAAAAGGAAAACAGCTAATTCCATAGCCATACAAAGACATGAAATCAGTCATTATGTTATGGTATCTAATGAAGGCTGTTTGAAAGTAAAACAAGCAAAGCTATATAATATCTTCTTTCTGGAGCCAGACTGCCAGGGGTTGCTTCTGAGGCACCATTTATTATGTGTTACGCTATCAGCAAGTAATTATCTGTGCCTTAGCTTTTGTGAAAATCAGGAAACCGTAACTACTTCATAGCTGTGTAAGGATTAATGAAGATAAAATTATTAAATGCATAAAACAATGCTTAGAACAAAATAAATTCTTAATAAACGTAAGTTGTTATTAATTAGATATTTTTAGGATTAGAAATGGTATAACAATTATAAGACGATTTTAATCCATTATTTAAACAATCTGAACATAGAATTAGACTCTAATAACAGTTTAACACCTTGAATAGTCCTGGACTAAAAACTAGAACTTTTCATTAGCTCCAAGTTAACATGATACCCTATTATTCAAAAGGCTCACAGCATTTTATACTGTCATATAAATTTATCAACTTTAAAATTTTCTACTTCTTAGTTGTTATTTTACATGTAAAATAAAAAAATTCAGAAAAATAATAAAACACATAATTCTCAGTTTCTAGAGATTTAGTGTGCTTCAGTTAGTCATAGAAGGATCACAGGGATCATGATTAACATTTATTAATTTGTCATTGCGAATGTGAACCACTGACAAAAAGATGTAATGAGTTTTTAAAAGACTCAATAATTCAAATATACTAATCACACACACATATATATGTCTCTCTCTATATATATGTATATACACACTCATATTTGTACATGTATATCACCTATATTTTAGCTGAGATGCAAAGACATGATAAACATTTTTACAGATCAGCAATGAGCCCACAGAAAAGCAAAGTACTTTTGGGGACAATAGCCACTGGCCTGTTGGACTCCAGGGATTAGAAGATAAGCATGGCAGCAAGGAGACTGGTTGGTGAAGGGAAGAGCATTAAGAGTTCTCTGAGTGACATGGTTTTCAGTCAGTCTCAAAATTCAAATCCTGGGACTGGGAAAAAATAAAACCCCTTTCTCTCAATTGTGCAAAGAATCTGAAAAAATGGCTATTTACTTGCTGCTTGGGATATGATATTACAGAAAGCCTGTTGACATATGGAAATAGATAATGAAAACACAACCTCTTGACCAAGTACTGAGCCAAGTTGTCAGCTGGTTCTGTGATTGGATCTGCAATATCATGGATACCTTTATGAAACAGAAACTGCCAGAAGCCATTCTAATGACAGCTGGTCTGGAGACCCTCAGGCTAGAAGGAAGCAACGACAAAATGGCAGAGTTGCTAGATAGTTGGAGGGTGGGTAGGAAAAATACGAAATTAAAAAAAAGGTAAAACACACACACACAGAGACACACACTATCACACACCCCAATAACAACAAAACAAAATCAAAATCTTTAAAACTTTTCTATTCAAAACATGCCTACGATCTGATCTTCCTAAAATATTCAAGAAATCAAATAATTTAAAAAGTGTTGAATGAATAAATGAAATATACTTTCACTCCAATAAAAATTAATTTTATAACATGTCTGAGGGTCTAAAATAAATGATGTTTGGAGGATCAAAAAATAAAATACCATAATACCAATTAAAATAAACAATAGATAAAATCAACAGTCATATAAGACTGGAAGATATGCAAAATAATAAATTAATACAATGGAAATATTCTCATAAAAATTGTGATAACTGAAAGGAAACCCTATATATAGTCAGGATAAGCTTATATTATTCAAATATAAAAATTAAACCCAAATCAGCACAGAATAAAAGAATTTATTAAATGCAACATGTTACATAATTTCAGAATTCCCACAGACGTATAAAAAAGATTCAGATAAGAAAATAGCAAAGAATCAATATTTGAAGGATAATAGCCAAGATAGTCTTGAAATTCATGAAAGTCCTTGAAATATAAAATTCAATGAAAGCTCCAAGCAGAAAAAAAAGAGCATATTTTTACATCTGGTCACATCAGAGTGAAAGTTAAAAACAGCAGGGTTAAAAAGAATAAGTAAAAAATTTCATGATAGAAAAGGAACAGCCGACTTCACACTACTGACAATGGTATCTGTAAAGAACTAAGAGTAAATCATAGTCAACTTAAAGTTTAATATTCAGTAGACCTATCACTCAAAGTGAGAGCAAACTAAAACTAAACCAATAAAAGAATTTAAAGCTTAAAAACATACTACACTATTTTAAGACAGTTTCTTTTTCTTCTTTTCTTTTGAGATGGAGTTTTGCTCTTGTTGCCCAGGCTAGAGTGCAATGAATGCTACGATCTCGGCTCACTGCAACCTCCGCCTCCTGGGTTCAAGCAATTCTCAGGCTTCAGCCTCCCAAATAGCTGGGATTACAGGCGACCACAGCCATGCCAAGCTAATTTTCTGTATTTTTAGTAGAGACGGAGTTTCATCATTTTGGCAAGGCTGGTCTTGAACTCCTGATCACAAGTGATCCACCCACCTCATCTTTCCAAAGTGCTGGGATTACAGGCATGAGCCGCTGCGCCCAGCCTTAAAACAGTTTCTTTTGCAAGAAGGGAGTAAGCTCAGGACGGGTGCAGTGATTCACACCTATAATCCCAACACTTTGGGAGGCCACGCAGGATAGCTTGAGCTCAGGAGATTGAGATCAGCCTGGGTAACGTAGTGAGACCCCATCTCTGCAAATAATAACAACAAAATAGCCGGGCATAACTTGAGCCTGGGAGATCGAGACTGCAGTGAGCTGTGTTCATGCCACTGCACTCCAGCCTGAGTGACAGAGTAAGACTCTGTTTAAAAAAAAAAAAAAAAAAAAAAGAAGCAAGAAATAAAGCAAGCAAGTTCATAGATATGAAAATAAAAAATGAAGTTGAGCAAAATAATTGTTGAAATGGGTTAATAAATTCAAATGTTTAATGTAGAAATTAATATTTTAGTGTGATTTTAAAAAGTAAAATATCAAGACTCTATCATGTAAATAAGATGAGTGTGAGAATAAATAGTTAAACACGCTGAAGTCAGGCACATTAGTTATGTAATTATATTTTAGGTACAAAATGGTTAAAGGTTTTCAGAAAATAATAAAAATAAAGTCTGTTATTTCAAAATTGCTTGAGGAAAATAAAGGTGGGAATGCAGGAAACTTTCTCAACACAACAGAGGGTACAACAATGGAAAAGTGAAAAAAAGAAAATAAACAGCAATCAAAACCACAAAAGATTATAGAAATAAGTACAAATATACAAATAATTGTAAAACTATAGACGGATTTACGTAATCTATAGAAATAGATTAGGAGACTAAATAAATAAAAATCTAGCTGAATACTTTGAGCATTCTGTTTTTATATGCAGTGTTGTAGAAAGAGGTTGAGGGGAAAAAAGATGAAAATCTATGGAATATTCAAAACCTACCACAGAGAAAACTGGTACAATATTAGAACATCAGACAAGACATAGTTAATGAAAATTTTGCTACTATGTATAATAAGTAAAGCAAAGATAATCCATCAAGAAAATGTAAGAATTGTGAACTAGTTTGCCTATAATAGCTTCCAGTGTATATAGGTGTGTATAGAAGCACAGAGACATGCACACAAGTATATATCTAAAGGTATAAAAAACAAAAAAGGAGAACCAAAATCTATAAGCACCTATAGGAAAGTATTCAACACACTTATTTTAGAAATAGAGTCAATTAATAAAATAATTTTATAAACAAAATATTACTTCTAATAAAAAATTATTGGAATAGTCATACTTAATGAATATAGTTGCACATGATTTTTACTTATATGCCATATCTTTTTTCTCTAATTTCTTTCAGAAGATCATGCCTTGCGAGGGTCTCTTGAGTATACATTGTGTGATTGTTTTATATCTGAAAATTCCCATTGTTCTCTTTCACTCTCAACTAATAGATCTGCCTAATAGTAAACTTTAAAAACTAACTTTTAACCACAAAACTGTCAAGACAACCATAATAGATACTCAATTATACATGGAACAACAAGTAAATTGACTTTATTCCTCATAAAGAACATTTTGACAAATTTTGAAGAATAAATATACTAAACATATTCACTAATTATAAGGGAATTAAATTAGAAAGAAACAATACAAATAATATGCACATATTAGAAAACTTTAAAATGCATTTCCAAATAACTCAAGCATTCAAGAGGAAATGCGAATGAAAATTGTCATGTGTCTAGAAGTCAATGGCAATTAAAAGACAACATATCTGTTTGTGTTTACTTCAAATTTTGATAAACCTACTTTGGTAAGTCTATTTTTTTAAATTCAGCTTCAATTCCTGGAGAATAAAGATAATTTGCATGAATGTTTATAACCAGGGTTCCCATATAGTTTATTGATTATACTGGGGTGCTTTGAAAGTGAAAGCAAGAACTATTAATAATTACTCTGAGTGCACAGAAATGATTTAACATCACTTTCACAGCTAGAATTTAGAACAGTTTTAATATCTTCAGAAATGTATGTTGCTTTCTGTTTACTTATTATTTCAAATTGTGTCACATAGTTTAAGAATCAACTTTGACTTCAAAATTCTATGTTTAGAACAAAAGGGTTATTACCCTGTTTTATTTAGCATTTCTTACATTTTCATAGAGGTTAATGTACTTGAAATCTTTGAAATTACTTCTCCCCAAGGTATTGTCCGCTTCTAAATGAGTTTCTTTTATATGCTATTTTACATTTTCATCTACAGTTAAAGATTGACCAGATAATAATACACATGGTCTTGTGAATGAATTTAATTTTTCACAGGTAGCATAATAAATGTGTTCAAAATTAAGAATGCCTCACGGGTGATTTTGAAAGTTCTAATATGAATAATAAGAAGCTAAATTCAGACATTTCCTTAATACTGTGGAACTCACAGCAGCAAACAATTAGTGAAATTTTGCACCAGAGAAATACAAGCAAAACTGTCATCATTGAGTAAAGTATTTTTTCACCTTGTAAAATTGCCAGGTGTCCTACTCAATTCCCAAGTTGCATAAATGCTTAACAATTAAATGTGACTTTGAACAGTCATTGTCTTTAATCTTTTTTTTTCTTTTTTTTTTTAACAGAGTTGCTAGGTTTGTTGAATATTAAGATGTATGACTAAGCTGATCTTGTGAATTTGGTATTACTGATACTCATGTCCATGAGTGGAGATGAGTGGACTATGAAGTCCAGCCTTCATAGGATGTGTTCCATTCAAAAGGGTATAAGTTCCACAGATCCTCAGAGATTGCCAACTCCCTACTCAGTTCTCTAGGGGAATTGCATTACTCTCTGGGATGTTGTGAGGCAGCATATTTTAAAATGATTCTTTAAGTCAGATATTTTAGAATCTTTTGTTTTCCTTCAATATCCTTTCTTCAAATGTATATCAAAGAATCCTTTCTTCAAATGGATATTGAAGAAACAGATGTTGAATCTTTTCTTCAAATGGCATCAACAAATAACGTTTTAATGTTTTCCTTACTTTCAGTAGCACTGAGATTTAGCAAGCTGGGCCGCCTTAACATTTTACAACACTGCTTACAAGTATGAGTGCTTCATTTTACTGAAATGCTGCTAGTGTTCTATCCTTCCTTTCACAACAAACAGTTATGTTCCAGAACTGTAGCTTAGATAATGTCGTTTTCCCTCTGCAATTCTTCTGACGTCTGAGAAAGAATTTGACAATTTTTAGGAAGGCAAAAGGTTTGGCTACAATCTGGCAGCAATCTACCATTTTCCTTTGGTTTCCTGCCACATCATCTCACCATCACCACCTGCTTCTGGTCAATCATATTTGACATCATTGAAAAAGTTACTTGATTTTATTCTACTTGCATAATCTTTATCAGAAAATAACTCAAACACTTTTTCATTCCAGCTTCTGTAAGTTTCCAGGATGTTGGAGTCTCTTATTTTCAGGGTGTTATGATATGTACTTGTTCTAAATTGTACATGGTTTCCAAATAGACATGGTAGTTATTGATTGTGCCATCTATTCTAAGGAATTATAAAAATTATATATATTAGAAACAATTTAAATTATTTTAATAACCCCTCAATTAGATCTCAATCCCTGATTAAATTGAAGAACAAAAAAAGATGCCACTTCCAACTTTGAGGCCGTTGAAAATAAAGGTTCTTTCAAGATTTTATCAGGAACCGGGCTGTTAGAGCTGTTTCCAGACTGCCATATTCTGGTCATTTACACGGGCTTAAATCTTTTTACAATCAGTGTCAGGTGCTGAATCTCAATCAGCCATACAAAACTTGATATCACTTAGAATTCTTGTTTGCTTCATCATTTTCACTCTATATTCCTTGCGTCAGAGTCAGAATTCGGATAATTCCAACAGTGACATGTAGGCTTGCAGGAATTTTGAATGGCAAAGAAGTATGGTTTCAACGGAGTACATTTTCAAAAGCAAAGCAGCACACGTGTTCTGCAGCTGAACTTCACAGAGATCCTGGTTTAATGAAACAGTAGTAGCCACCTTGTCTATAGTCCCTCAGTAGCAACAAAATGGTGGCAACAAAGGGAGAAAAATGTAACCTTTCACACCTTTTTTCATTTTTAATATAGATGTATTACTTTTTGGGAAAAGAAGGAGTTGAGGAAATTATAATTCCCTAAAACCACTGTAAAAGGGGAAAAAAGTAAAGTAATAAAATTATAGCTTCTATTTAACTCTCTGACACAGTGTGCCTCCACATTAAATATGTGATTTTTCATGAAATAACATGTTAGTTTAAGCACAGGCTCCTACTGTCTATTCTTAATGTTACTTCAGCAGCCCCTATAAAAATAATGTCTTATTTCCTTGGGGACTAATTGGGCTGTGTCTACTTGTCTGGTTGCTGTAAGAGTAGGCTACATGTTTTGCACAGAGCTGTTCTTGTAGTTCTGTTTCATTGAGGAATTTGACTTTTCCTTCAGGTTTACTTATAGGAAGGTGTGGACAAATTAATAAGGACCCATAACTCATTGTCAGAATAGTTTGGGGTTTCAAGAGGCTAAGTAACTTTACTTCCTTCTCCAAATGTACTTGTGTATTCATGTGTCCATTTGAAAAACAAAACTAGGTAAATCAATAGATAATACTGCTACTGATTCTAATGTTATTAATTTGAGGATAAGTGGGGAATGCATCAGAGTCAGTATTTGGATTTTCTACCAGCTCTAGGGAATAGCCTACATAGAGATGTGTGTCTTTTATATGTGTGCTGCCTGTTACCCACTGTCGTGTGACTAATATGTGGCTCCAAATGACTATAATTGATCATTAATCACATATATTTCCCAGATCAATAATTATTTAGGTTTACATCTCAATTTTCTTGCAATATTTTATATCAAACTTCAGGATGACAGTAACCACACAGAATAACATTGCATTAATGAATAGTCAGTGAGTTTCCTCTTGCGGATTGTTAGTAATTTTTGTTCCATACTCCTGCTAATTAGATGTGATAGAATAGACCTTTAGTAACGCCCTAATAGAAAGAGTTATTAAAATATACATATATTGAGGTTTCCTGATTCCATTGTCTAATTTAATTATAATAGTTTCAGGTATATGTGTTTTTCAATGCTAAGATTTGTTGTTTAGCTATAAACAAGGCAAACGTTTGTTATATAAACTAAATTTGAATACTAAAATAAAAATTTTCATGTAGACAAAGTTGGAGAATAGAAAATGTCTTGGAAACTTAGCAAATAAAATTGGCATGCTTTCCTGAAAGTAATATGGTATTACTATTTCAATCATTATCAAAATACACAAAATTAAAATATAAAAGAAAATGATTAGTAACATAGTAACAAAGCTTTTAGGACTGAAATTAGAATATAAAATATAAAATTATCAAATTAAAATTATTATAAATAATTATTTGAAACAAAAACTTTTACCATTAGTTACATCTATTTACTTCCTGACAAACAGCATTATATAATTAAATTATCCACAAGAGCAAGAAAAGAGAGGCTGGGCACGGTGGCTCATGCCTGTAATCCCAGCACTTTGGGAGGATGAGGTAGAAGACCACAAGGTCAGGAGATCAAGACCACCCCGGCCAACATGGTGAAACCCCGTCTCTACTAAAATACAAAAAATTAGCTGGGCATGGTGGCACACGTCTTTAGTCCCAGCTACTCAGGAGGCTGAGGCAGGAGAATCACTTGAACCTGGGAGGCCGAGGTTATAGTGAGCCGAGATCATGCCACTGCACTCTAGCCTGGCGACAGAACAAGACTGTCTGTCTTGTTATATATATATAATAAATAAAATAAAATAAAATAAAAATAAAATAAAGGAGAGGGGAAAGTCAGAGTGTTTCCTCAATGTCATAAAAGGTCATTGTCATAAATTATTTTGTTCTCTAGGAAAATGTGCACATTAACTCAAAAAAAAGACTTTGATTTTTATGTGTTGATTAGAGTTAACACATCCTAAAGTTATATATTAAGCTGAAGAGTTTTGTTGAATAGGAAAGATAATCATTCCAAAGATTATGGTTTTATTGCCCTTACATAGTTTAGTATCTGACATAGACTTTCATTCTAACATTTTTAAAATTACTATAAATACTGTTTCTAAAATCCCTTTGGGACCCAGTTTTACTATTTTCTTGTTAACTCATTTATGAGTTAATAAAATTTTGGCACATGCTAGTTTTATATTTGTATGAGAATAATGTTTTAACTTTTCAAAATTACACCTTGACACTATTAACTAAATGTAGGATTTAGAAAAGTATTAGATCCTACCCTAAAATAAATTAAGTTCTGGGCTGGGTGTGTTGGCTCTTGCCTGTGGTCCCAGCTACTCTGGAGGCTGAGATGAGAGGATTGCTTACACCAGGTGTCCAAGGCTGCAGTGAGCTGTGATTATGCCACTGCACTGCAGCGTAGTTGACAGAGAGACTCTGTCTCAAAAAAAAAAAAAAAAACTGTGCTAAGTGAAAGAAGCAAGTCACAAACACCACCTAATTATATTTTCCCATTTATGTGAAATGTTCAGAACAGACACACCTATAGAAACAGAAAGTACATTAGTGCTTGCCTGGGGTTTGGATGGGGATAGGAATAGGGAGTGACTGCTAATGTGTATGAAGTTTCTTTGTGTGATCAAGAATATGTTCTAATATTAGATTTTGATGATGGTTGTATAACTGATACTGTACTAAGATCCATTGACTTGTTTATTTAAATGAGTGAATATTATACTGTTTACATAACATCTCAAAAACTATTAAAAATAAAATACACTGCCATTGCTTGAGATATTTTAATATATTCCCCTATTCTCCAATATAAATTTCTGGAGTTTGAGTTATTCTTATTATTCTAATTAGGCAATTGAAAGAATAAGCAGGGTATATTAATGTAGTGTGGTCAGCTGGGGCGGTAGCTCATGCCTGTAATCCCAGCACTTTGGGAGGCCTAGGCAGGCGGATCACCTGGGGGCAGGAGTTAGAGACCAGCCTAGCCAACATGATGGTAAAACACCATCTCTACTAAAAATACAAAATTAGCTGGGTGTGGTGGTGCGTGCCTGTAATCTCAGCTACTCAGGAGGCTGAGGCAGGAGAATGACTTGAACCCAGGAGGCGGATGTTGCAGTGAGATGAGGTGGTGCCATTGCATTCTAGCATGAGCAAAAACAGCAAAACTCCATCTCAAAAAAAAAACCAAAAACCAAAAACCAGTAATGTTGTGTGGTCATCTTTATAGTTCTATGTGCGTGTGATGGGACTAAAATGAGCAATATTTAGGCTAATTGTAATGCATTTTGATAGTACTGAAGAATTTATATATATATATATATATGTATACGATTTGATCTGCTATATTAGTCAAATTTTATGATAATACAGGGTTTGGTTTTATTTGCTATTTCAAAACGCATCCAGCAGTTAACAGTATTTCTTGAGGTTACAGGATTACTAAATTACCAGGATTTTGTTAATAACCAGCATCTCAAATTAAAATGAAAAATAGTCGTTAGTAATCCTAATGGAAAAAGTGTCTTGTGTTAAAGTTTGCTATTTGCAAGCAAATGTCTTCCTCCTTTTCTTCCGTCTTCCTTTATTTTTTATCTTTAACATCCTTCCCTCTTTCACTCCTGTTTGCTTCTCATCTTGTCAGTCCACATAATAACCATTTATTGAGACAAATTTTTAGTGGTTGATAGCAGCTTAAATCAACGGAATAAACAAATATATCAAGATTGAAGAGGGAAGAGTAATTTCAGTTTCAGAGGAGATTGAATTAACTATGTGGTTGGGAAAGATTTTGTCTCTCTTGTTATCTGTACTCTAATCCTAAAATAGTAGCAGTATGTGATTTTTATAGTCATAAAGCTAAAGCCACGAGAATGGAAAGGCAGTGATATGCATATACACAACTTTCCTTATTGAGAGAACTCTGAGGCCGTAGTTCTCTCAGAGGACTACAAAGAACTTTGTACAAAGAAAAGGAAATAAAATAGATTCCAAAATATCTTCTAAAATTATGGTATATGTAAGTACTCAAGGTATATTTTTATAGAATTGTTATTAATTTATAAATGAAGATTTTCTTTCATGTGCTACTTTTCTTAAAGCTAAGTTACAAATTACCAAGTTTCTTATCCCAGTGTTGATGTTTAATTCCTTTTCTTAAAAGCCTGACCTTGGCAAAATAAAGCAGAGCCTGAATCAACAAGAAACACACCTTCTCTATTTCCAGAACTCAAATAATTTCACAGGTACCTTTTCAAAGACACAACTTTGGAGTGAGAAATTGTTCCCTTCCTGTATTCAGAAGGCTGTGTTATTTTCATGTTGAGATGCGTATTTTGGCTGGTAAGGAGTGTGTGATAATTAAAAACTTGAGACTTCTTTGCAGACAGTTTTGTCATTTCAGACAATCCCCTCCCTTTCCTGTCTGGACTAATTTTGTTTTTTTTTTTTTATTTTTTATTTTTAATCCTTGTTGAATCATGGACAATATTTTCTTTTAAACATGATTTCTGTGTGTACTGACATTTCTTTCTCTTATTTTGTGAATCAAAAATGTCATGTGTTTTTATTCATTTTGGACTATTTTCACGTTTTAGAGGCTTTTTTTTAATTTTTTTTTTTTTTTGAGACAGAGTCTTGCTCTGTCACCCAGGCTGGAGTACGGTGGCACGATCTTGGCTCACTGCAACCTCCGACTCCCAGGTTCAAGCGATTCTCCTGCCTCAGCCTCCTGAGTAGCTGAGACTACAGCTACACACCACCACGCCCAACTAATTTTTTGTATTTTTAGTAGAGACAGGGTTTCACCATGTTGGCCAGGATGATCTCGATCTCTTGACCTCACGATCCGCCTGCCGCGGCCTTCCAAAGTGCTGGGATTACAGACTTGAGCCACCGCGCCCGGCCTGGAGTACTTTTTTTTTTTTTTTAACGGAAAAGATTCTAGAGTCTTTTTATCTTTGTGGTATCAGATTATTTATATCCTTCTCATTCACAAATTATAGACTAATGAATTGTTAAACTTTAAGATTGTTTAAAGTACATTTTATACATAGCAAAAAATGTGCATACTGTGCAACACTTAAAAATAACCCTACTGCAATATACTTATCAATACTGACCTTGTATTCACAAGCTGTGCTCATTAAGTTTGCTTTTTAAAAATGATTTGTAGTATTTTTTTAACTGTTAAAAAGAATCACAGTTTACAAATAAATTACATAGCTGCAGATCAACTTTGAATATTATATATCAGCCCTCTTTAATATTTTTATCCCAAAAGAAATACTTGGCCGGGCGGAGTGGCTCACGTCTATAATCCCAGCAGTTTGGGAGGCCGAGGGGGCAGATTACGAGGTCAGGAGTTCAAGACCAGTCTGGCCAACATGGTGAAACCCTGTCTCTACTAAAAATGCAAAAATTAGCTGAGTATGGTGGTGAGTGCCTGTACTCCTAGCTACTCAGGAGGCTGAGGCAGGAGAATTGCTTGAACTAAGACCCGGGAGGTGGAGGTTGCAATGAGCTGAGATTGTGCCACTGCACTCCAGCCTGGGATACAGAGCAGGACTCCATCTAAAAATAAATAAATAAATAAATAAAAATAAATACTCAATATCACATTACCATGATCAATAAACTGTAGTGATTATAATCCTTTAACAATTATCAATGTGCTTTTGTAAAGAAAATATTTTTTCTGTGTATTTATTTATGTTGGTCAACATATTGACCTACTCTATTTGCATTATTCCCCATCCTCATTTTGTACCTCAACTCCAATTAAAGTTACCGTTGTAGTCAAAGGAAACTTCAATTTTTTAACTTTTTTGTTTTTGCTATTTTAAAATATTTTCTTATTTTCTTATCCATGTAGACCTAAATTTCAAAAGATACTAAAGATACAAAGTATAGAGTGTGTCCTATTTAAATTTTTGTTTTGTTTTTGCTTTTGTTTTTTGAGGTGGAGTTTTGCTCTTGTTGCCAGGCTAGGGTGCAATGGCATGATCTCTGTTCACTGAA
Organism: Rhinopithecus bieti; assembly: GCF_001698545.2. Lineage (NCBI taxonomy): Eukaryota > Metazoa > Chordata > Mammalia > Primates > Cercopithecidae > Rhinopithecus > Rhinopithecus bieti. The sequence continues at coordinate 2,140,223 of NW_016808467.1, read as the reverse complement.
ACCTCTGCCTCCTGAGTTCAAGCGATTCTACTGCCTCAGCCTCCCAAGTAGCTGGGATTACAGGCACCTGCCACCATGCCCAGCTATATTTTTGTATTTTTAGTAGAGATGGGGTTTCACCATGTTGGCCAGGTGATCCGCCCACCTTGGCCTCCCAAAGTGCTGGAATTACAGGCGAAAGCCACCACGCCCAGCCAAGTATGTCCTATTTAAAACAAACAGATTTTAGTAAATTACTCAGGAAAACAAAAACCACAGCCACTCATACTTCATTTTTCCTTAAAAATAACTTATTCTTTTCCTTTTCATAAATTTTATAAATTCAAAATGCAAACAATATATTTTAGTTCAATAGCTTAAGTAAAATGAGATTAATTTTGAAAGATAGACAATAGAATTAATATAAACAAGTTGTAAATTGACATCAATGATTTATATTTGCAACATATTTTTTATCATGTTGAATACCAGAGCTACTAAAACAAAACTAAATGAATTTTAATTAAAAGACATTTAAAACAATATTTTCGTACTAACTGATGTTTTTAAGCTCAAATAGATATCTAGCAGTTATAAAATGATTACATACAAATGTAGCTGTTCAGAGGCCTCTGTGTTAATTAAATGGTTAGTTTTGAAACCAAAAATAAATATTAAATGTACCTTTTTAGTGTGAAACCTGTGCTTCCAACCTGGGTCAAATTTGAACTAAACACACACAGATTTCATTTGCAACTGAAATGGGATGATTTCTGTTTTTGCTCATGATGCTTGCTGAGCAAAATAAAAGCTGGCTCATCTGTATAAAATGTGGAAAACGACAGCAAAATATTCATTGCTAGGATACTCTTTCATAGAAATCTGGACCTAGAAAAGAGAAGATCAGCGAATTTCATCTAAGGTGAATGATTAGCACGAAGTTCTTTTTTTCATTACTAAAATCAAGTTATTGGGTTAAAAAAAGATCAGATAACGTTCCCTTAGCCAGTCATCCAGTTGTACTAAAAATAAATTACTCTTCAGTTTTGATCTGAAGTCCTTTCAGGTGGTTTTTAATAAGACAAGATATTATGATATTATTTCTCAATCCCAAGTCCACGAAGTTGTGGAAACATTCAAGCATTTCGCTTCTGCAAAATATTTTCCAAGATTTTTCCACAAGATTTTTTCCAAATAACTTTCCTTTAAAACCAGGACTAATGTCACTCAAAAGCCCCAAAAAAAAAAAAAAAAAAAAAAAAAAAAAAAAAAAAAAAAAAACAATTCTACCTGCAGGGTGGATTCCTGTCAATACTCAATAATTTCAGTGATGAAAAATGTCTGGAGAGGAGTTAGTTTTTGTAACCATGTTCTCATCTTATAAAGCACTCAATGAAAAGGACCAACAGTTTCCTAGAAAATGATTTCTTCAATTTACCTTTCAGCTAAAACACCCTATTAAGAATTCTTCTCATACTTGACATCTTTAGAGTATGTGATCTCAAGACTATTCTTTCCTTCTTATTATTTTACCTTGCCTTGGATTTTGTGGCTTTTCATTTCCATGAATATTTCTCTTCTCATTTCAGCTTCTGTTCCTTTCTGACTGCTCTCTCCTGGTTTGTTTTTTTCTGCCTAAATTTTGAAATATTTGTATTTCTCTGTATATTTCCTTTTCTTACTTTTTTCTCATTGTGTATTTTCTGTGGATTATGTATCTCATGTCTCTGACATTTTGTGCCCTTTGACTCAAATTACTTCTCTCATTCAAGGAATTATTTAAGTTCTAGATTTACCTTAATCTTGACATGTGTAAAACTAAACTAAGAGGCACTGGGACAGAGTTTGAGAGGAAGTTCATGAGGAGTGCTCTGGAGATCAGCAATTATTCAGTGTAAAGGAAGCATGAATGACAGAAGAAACTCAAACATGAGCAGTCACAGGAAAATCCCCAATTGATTCCACAGGGAATCTATCTATCTATCTATCTATCTATCTATCTATCTATCTATCTATCTCCTTTTGTTTCCTGGAGAACCCTAACAAATATAGGAAGACTGAAAGTGAACAATTTTACCAATGGATGTATTTAAATTTCAGGTAATAATATGCCAATAGTAAAAATACCACTTCCTTGTTTTCCCTTAGGCTTCTTCTTATTTTCTTTACCCAAATATAAGATGCTAGCACTTCTCTATTCTTTTTTATGTGATGTTCCTGGGAACCATGACATTAAACAAAAGACTAAACCATATGTTCTAGAGGCTGAACTTTCCACCCAGGATGGGAATCCAGCACATTCTCTCTATATGTAGATCTGCCATCTGCAAGCTAGAGATCCAAGAGAACAAGTGATACAATTCCAGTCCAAGCATACAGGTCTGAGAACAAGGAGAGCCAGTGGTGTAAGTTCTAGTCCAAGTGCAGGAAAAGACTGATGTCTCAACTGGAAAACTGTCAGTCAGAGTGAGCAAATTCTCTCTCATCTTGCCTTTGTTTCTGTTTAGGCTTCAAAAGGTTGATGAAGCCCACCCCCACTTGGAAGGCCAATTTACTTTACTCAGTCTATTGATTCCAGGGTTAATCTCACAAGAAACATCCTTACAGACACAGCCATCATAATGTTTAACCAGATATCTGGGAACCCCAAAATTCCATTCAGGTTGGCAAATAAAATTAACCATAACAAATGGAGACATGATCAGACATATTTTAAAAGGATTACTCAAACTGTTATGTAAAGAATAGAATAGACTGCAGGTTAGGATAAAGGCAGGAAAGCTGGTTGGGAAGCATCATACTTTTGCTACACACATAAATCACATTATCAACATATGTAATTAAGTAATTTAATACCATAGATAACCATAGATGTAGCCTAATTAGAGGAATGTTATATTTTTAGAGTTAAATTTTGGTGTGAAATCTTTTAAAATCTTATATACCATCTTTTACCTTACCTATTATTAGTATCTTGCTTCATGTTCTTAAATGTGTGTTTTCATAATACTGTATATTGAAAAGAGAAAAAAATTAAGTTTCCACTTTTTTTTCACTTTTAACAAATCTTCAGTTTCATGGTAACTCCGGTTAATCTCATGCAATTTGCTTTTGCTATATCTGAAACTTTCTGTAGGTTATTATGGCAAATATGCACTAACATGAATTATTAGGCTCCTTGCAATTAAAACATCTTATTTGATTCTTTGACTTAAAATATTTCTTGTTTGATTCATTTGGATTTTAATAAATTATTCACACATTATTACAGTTAAATTATAAAGCCTTGAAAAACTAATCTTAAGCAGAGGTAAAAAATATACGTAACTAATTGAATTAAGTCAGTTAACAGTATTGTGATGTATTCATTTATTCATATCAGACAGATACTTATTAGGCACTAACTTTGTGACAGAAGATTTACTATTCACTAATGTGAAGTGATCCATAATTAATTTACCATTTCTCATACATGCATAGGCAAAGAGAAAGGCAGAAACAAATAAGCAAGTAATCAACAATAAATAAATAAATTAAAACTATAAAAAGATGTAAAAAGAAATAGACTACTAAGATAGAAATAAGAGGAGACTAAACTTAAATGATAAAAGAAGGATTTTCTAGAGAAGTGATGTTTAAGCTGAGACCTAAGAATAAGAAACCGCCAAGCTTGCGAGAATGGAAAGAAATCTATTATAGACAGTAGGAACAACATAAATAAAGCCCCTAAGGTAAGAATGTCTTTGATGAATTTGAGGAACTTAAATGCCAGTGTTTCCTGAGCATAACCATCAAGGGCTACAGTGGAGGACTGCAATTGCAGTTTATAAATATTATCTGTGATTTCTAATGCTCAGGGCATGTTTAAACTACTCCGGTAAATTCTGTGGAAAAAAAAAATATATTTAGATAAACATTTTTAAGAAGATTTAAAATAAGCACTCTGCCTAGTTTAAATAAAAGATATGAATTATTTGATCATACTAATCAAATTGGATATTTAATTTTTTCTGTAGGCACGACATAAGGAATTACAGGAACAAAGCTTTTCATTTGCTACGTCATCTTAATTTACATGTTTCATAGCAGGAAATCCATTTCTGTGTGTGTGTGTGCTTTGATCTTGCCATTTTATTTCATCTTACCAAATTCTTTATAAAGGGTTATCAAACATAAGCCTTGGGAAATGTATATAAAATCTATTTCCATTTTTATCTTATTACTGGGGTCTTTTTTATTGTAAAAAAAAATCCCTAAGGTTGGTCTCATTTTGTATGCAACTTGAAGATACAGTTTAATGTCTGCAGAGATACATTTATTTATTTTAACTTTGATCATAGTTGAAAATGTAATAGTGTGTTTTAAGCATAGTTTCCCCTTGGGTGGTAAAATATTGTTTTTTAAATTTTGAACCAAAAGAATATAATTTTAATGCTATATGTATAAATGTATATTTCTCCAATAAAAATGAATTGGAAATCCTTTTATCACATTAAAATATAACCAAGAGGGATTTATGCTTGTTGTAGTGTACAAGCTAAGGAATATAAATTGTTAACCACATTATAAAGCATTTTAACAATGAATATAAAAATCTATGCATTTTGGCAATATAAACAGTAATTTATTTTAAAATACTAATTTTTTCTAGCAATCTTATTTTCTGCATTTTAACAAAAACACAGATAAGTTGACCTGTTATGTCTAAATGTCACATTTTAATGTAACAGAAATTACAAATTCAGGTTCAGATGTGCATAAATCAAATTTTCGTAATCAAATATCAGAATATACCGTTGAGTAAAAGTACACTGTTATTTCTTGCTTTTACTGGGAAAACCTAATGAACAGTTAGGTTAAACAATTCAGAAACTAATGTGGATGCATTTAATAGCTCTTTCATTGTGAGTTGACTGAAATAATTTGGTATGTGACATATATTACGAGATTTAAAAAATAAACTTCCTTTGTTAACTCACATATACCACTATGTGTCAAACTCTGGTAGGGCCAATCCCAGCTGTCACAAAGCCAACAGTACTGGGTAAGTGTAAAGTATTCAGACAGGTCAGAATAATGGCAGCACTTAACACAATGTACTGCTTGAAAAGGAAGTAGTATTTACTCTTGTAATTCAATCAGTGGAGCATCAACATTACCTAGAGAACACTTCAAAAATTCAAAAGCCGTATCTTAAATCGAAACAAAATGGGGGATGGGTTCTGCTGTAAATCAGAGAGTGATGTGATCAAATATGCAAATAAGGAAGGTAATTCAGGCATCAGAATATAAAATAGATGAGGTGATAAAGGAAGTAAGTATACCATTCAAGTAGATGCTTCAGTCATTTGGCTGAGAATGATGGTGCATGAATTAAGGTTGTGGATGTGGAAATGGAAAGATATAACCGAGAAATGGGAAAGATGATCATATGAATAGAGTAGAAAAGGAAGAGGAACTTAATTGCGTAGAGGAAAAAAATTCCTTAAGAATCTGAGACAAATATGTGCTGAAATTGATATATGCCGTGCAATATGTTAGCGAGTAGCCATGTATATTTGTTGAACACTTGAAATGCAGCTGGCTTAAGTTGAGATGTGTTTTATATGTAAACTATACTTTAGATTTTTGAAGACCTGCTAAGAAAAAAAAAGAATATCAAATATCTTATGAATAGTATTACACTGATTCACATTTTAAAATGACAATAATGTGGACATGTTAGAAAAATACAGTATTAATTTCTTTTCACTTTTAAAATGATACTAATAGGAATTTAAAATTACATGTTACTCTCACCTTGACTAGCATTATATATGTATCTACTGAACAACACTACCTTTGATAATTATCTAAACTTCATAATTTTAAATGTCACTTAATCTTTCTAAGATTCTGTTTCACCTCAGCAGAATGTAAATAACTATATTTTCTAAAAATTCTGCAGGCTTATTTGGAAGAACAATTAAAACAATATATTAAAAACTGTATAAATAACAAAACATTATATAAATTACTTCAAAAGACATTAAGTGAATAAAATGCCAAATTTACCCTAGGTTTCTTTGAAAATAACTTATATGTAAATGTAACTTTCACGATAAGACAGCTATTTGATGGCTACAAACAAGCACAGACTATGACCCTATTTAGGAAGGGTAAATATTTCATTCCTGTAAATGCCTAGAGAAATATAAGACATATCTAAAGATAACACATAACTACCACCTAATAACCTTCAAAACATCCAAATAGTCTCTATAACGTGCAGTACCTAGAATTACCCCCTCCAAGGTTCATTAGGCCCGAATTCCAGCATTGTAAAAATTGAAGTTGTTGAATAAACATAAAGGGGTGGCCTGCGCCTCCACACCTTTGGGCGTTTCCCCCTAGGTGGAACGAGAGACTTGAGAAAAGAAATGAGACACAGAGACAAAGTGTTAGGCAGGAATCTAGACCCAACATGGCAGCGTTACCCGGCGTAGCAGGCCTTTTGTTAAACACTCTCTTCACCCTTGTACATACCCACAGACTTACATGCGTCAGAGTTCCAGCTGGGCAACCACACTCTCCCATGACCTGCAGCTCACCTGCATTCCACAAGCTCATAAACAGCAGTTTCGGTTGACAGTTTCCAAAGACCCCTTCCTCATGACACTTACTCAACTCCTGCCCTAGCAGTTTCAAGACCCCCCAGGTCCTGTTTGTACAACCAGCTTCCCTACCTCTCGGGCTATAAAAAGCCCCTACCCTCCTCCCTCAGCGCAACTTCCTCAGCCCAGGCCTTTGGACAGAGCAACCTCGCCCGCAAGCCCTAATAAAAGGCTATTCTCACCGCCATTTGCCTATGTCTTCGTTCCCGGTTCGGCTCCAACCTCTGTTTACCTTTACATTTGGTGCAGAAACCCGGGAGGAGACCCCTCCCTGGACCCCTGCTAGGTCGGGCAGGCTCTCCTTTCCCCGAGCCGGGGTCCCCTCCTCAAGCCTGGAGCCGTCTCACCAAATTTAAGACTTAATTCAATCACTGCTGGGTAAGTTTCCCCTCGTCCTGAAGGGTCCCTCTGGGAGTTCCTGTCCAAAATGCGTGGCCACGTCATGGGCTCTCTCTGGTCAACTGTGACCTTGGCACCAGGGACTAGGAGACATCCAACCTCCCCAGAAGCCACCGTACCCCACACTCTGCGTGGCAGTGAGAGCACTATCCCATTGACTCCAGACTGCCCGCCTTAAGACCATGGGAACTACCCAGTCCAAACCAGACTGAAAATCCCCTCTGAGGTGCCTCTTGGTTAATTTCCAGACTTTAAGTCTCAGCCAAGACCTAAAACAAAAGCAGCTCATTTTCTTCTGCACAGTAGCATGACCACAGTATAAATTGGATAATCAGTCTCAGTGGCCTGCAGAAGGCACTCTAGACTTTAACATCCTCATGGATCTGAACAACTTCTGCAAGAGACTAGACAAATGGCACGAGATACCCTATGTTCAAGCCTCTTAGGACTTGCACTCTCACCCAGATCTCTGCACTCAATGCTCATTAGCTCAGGTCCTACTCGCAAAGTCTCTTCCCTTGAGCAAGGAGAGGGATGATTCCTCCTCTTTTTCTGAGCCTCCTGACACCCTATCCCGGCCACCCCTCCAGTCTCCCGCCCAACCTTCTCCTTACCCTGACCTGCCATTATCCCCATCCTCGTCAGAGCCTCCCCTCCCTTCCACGCCTTTTGTGCCCTCCCCAAACCCGACAGATTCTGTCTCCCCTACCTCCACCTCCTCCCCTTCCTTGCCTGTCTCAGCCCATACTCGGTCCAGGACAGACCTCCTGTGTCCCTTACAAGAGGTGGCAGGCGCCGAAGGAGTAGTCCAGGTCCATGTGCCGTTTTCATTGGCAGACTTTTCTAAGGTTGAGGAGTGTGCAGGCTCCTTTTCGGCCAATCTTACTTGTTATATGAAAGAGTTCAGGTATCTATGCCAGGTATATGATATCACCTGGCACGACCTCCATGTTGTTATGACCTCAACCCTGTCTCCTGAGGAGCAGGAGAGTATCCTAGCGGCAGCCAGGCAGCACACTGACCAGGTTCATTTAACTGACCACACCATGCCAGTTGGCACTGAGGTGGTGTCCTCAGCCATGCCCAACTAGGATTAGCAGGTTGGTCAGGCAGGCTGCCGCCACCGAGATATGATGGTCCAGTGCCTTCTTGCTGGCATGCAGGCAGCTCCAATAAGTCAGTCAATTTTAATAAGTTAAAGGAGGTAGTCCAAGGCTCAGATGAAAATCTGGCTGTTTTTCTTAACCGACTGACAAAGTCACTTATTCAGTACACCCGCCTTGACCCTGCCTCCCCTGCAGGAGGAGCCATCTTAGCTTCACACTTTATTTCTCAGTCGGCCCCCAATATCCAAAAAAAGTTAAAAAAGGCAGAGGACGGCCCTCAAACTCCCATCCAGGATTTAGTCAAACTGGCCTTCAAGGTCTACAACCCCAAGGAGGAAGCAGCCGAGGCCCAACGACAGGCCAGGCTAAAACAGAAGGTACAACTCCAAACCCAGGACTTGGTAGCATCCTTGAGGCTGGCCGGCTCCAGGAGCTCCCAGAAAAGAGGTACTACCCGAGCACCACCTGGTGCCTGCTTCAAGTGCGGCAACCACGGCCACTGGGCCAGGCAGTGCCCTAACCCAAAGGAGCCAACTCGCCCCTGTCCGAACTGTCGGCAGATGGCCCACTGGAAGTCAGACTGCCCCAACCTAAGGACAGTCGCTGCGCCTCCACGTGATGACCCTCCTCCAGGTATTGGAGGAGCCTTCCAGCTCCTCGACACCGATGAAGATTGAAGAGGCCCAGACTCAGGGACCCCTCTTACTCTCCCCGAGCCCTGGGTTATGCTCCAGGTAGCGGGTAAGTCCATATCCTTCCTCATGGACACGGAGGCTACCTACTCTGTTTTGCCCTCCTTTAGTGGCCCCAGCCACCCCTCCACTGTCATGGTCATGGGAATTGATGGCACTCCCTCCACCTACCGCCAGACTCCTCCTCTGTCTTGCCACTTGGATGGCTCCCTCTTCTCGCACTCATTTCTTATCATTCCTTTGTGTCCAGTCCCCTTGTTAAGACGAGATCTCCTCTCCAAGCTAGGGGCCTCAGTTCACTTCCGACCCAACCCCTCCCCACATCTCGCGTTTCTCTTCCCCCTTCTCTCACCTGACAAACGCCACCAGGCTGACCCCCCTACTCCTGTTTCCAGTCCCCTGGTTGTGGTACCCTTACCCAGCTCTTTTAACTCCTCTAACCTAATCCCCTCCTTTCCCCTTCCTGGCCAAACACTACATCAATGCATCAGGACTAGTAGAAACCAATCTCCTCACTCTAGAAAAGATTGGGGAAAGACTCCACCAGAAAAACCTCGAATCAAGGCCCTCACTTAGGTGGTGACAGTCGTCTGTGGCTGGTTAAGTCCTACCCTTTCTAAGCCCCTTACTAATCATTGGCTTCTTGCTACTCATAGCTCCCTGTGTCCTCCGCTTCATCCAAGACCGCATGAAAGAAGTCTCCCAGGTCACTTTCTTTTCTTTTCTTTTCTTTTTTTTTCTTTTTTTTTTTTTTTTTTGAGACGGAGTCTCGCTCTGTCGCCCGGGCTGGAGTGCAGTGGCCGGTTCTCAGCTCACTGCAACCTCCGCCTCCCGGGTTTATGCCATTCTCCTGCCTCAGCCTCCGAGTAGCTGGGACTACAGGCGCCCGCCACCTCGCCCGGCTAGGATTTTTTTTTTTGTATTTTTTAGTAGAGACGGGGTTTCACCGTGTTAGCCAGGATGGTCTCGATCTCCTGACCTCGTGATCTGCCCCTCTCGGCCTCCCAAAGTGCTGGGATTATGCCGCTCCACCCCTATACCCGAGTTCCGACCTCCGAAGAATCCCACCACGACCCATACCAGCAGAAAGCAGCCAAATGAACACGTCTAATAACACATTGTCTTATTAGAAAGAGGTCGGAATATTAGGCAGGAATCTAGACCCAACATGGCGGCGTTACCCGGCCTAGCAGGCCTTTTGTTAAACACTCCCTTCGCCCTTGTACATACTCGCAGGCTTACATGGGTCAGAGTTCTGGCTGGGCAACCACACTCCCCCATGACCGGCAGCTCACCTGCATTCCACAAGTTCCTACAGTTTCGGTTGACAGTTTCCAAAGACCCCTTCCTCATGACGCTTACTCAACTCCTGCCCTAGCAGTTTCAAGACCCCCCAGGTCCTGTTTGTACAACCAGCTTCCCTACCTCTCGGGCTATAAAAAGCCCCTACCCTCCTCCCTCAGTGCGACTTCCTTGGCCCACGTCTTTGGACCAAGGAACCTCGCCTGCAAGCCCTAATAAAAGGCTATTCTCACTGCCATTTGCCTATGTCTTCGTTCCCAGTTTGGCTCCAGCCTCAGTTTACCTTTACACAAAGTATAGAGAAAGAAAAAATGGGCCCAGGGGACCGGCACTCAGCATACAGAGGACCCACGCTGGCACCGGTCTCTGAGTTCCCTCGGTATTTATTGATCGTTATCTTTACCATCTTAGAAAAAGGGAAGTGGCAGGATAATAGGATCATCATAGGAAGAAGGTCTGCAGTAAGACATATGAATAAAGATCTCTGTGACTTAAGTTTAAGGAAAAGTGCTGTGCCTTGATACGCATATGTAAACATCTCCATTAACCTTTTAGTGCAAAAGAGCAGCATTGCGCTAGCAAGTCTCACCTTTCACCCTAAAGCCGGTTTTCTCCTTTTTCAGTAAACAGAACATACAATCTGGTTTTACACCGAGATGTTCCATTGCCCAGGGACAGGCAGGAGACAGATGCTTTTCTCTATCTCAACTGCCAAGAGGCCTTCTTTCCTCTTATACTAGTCCTCCTCAGCATAGACCCTTCATGGGTGTCAGGCTGGGGGACGATCAGGTCTTTCCCTTCCCAGGAGGCCATATTTCAGACTATCACATGAGGAGAAACCTTGGACAATACCTAGCTTTCCTAGGCAGAGGTCCCTGTGACCTTTGGCAGTGTAAGTGTCCCTGGGTACTTGAGATTAAGAGAATGGTGATGACTTTTCACAAGCATACTGCCTTCAGGCACTTGTTTAACAAAGCACACTCTGCACAGCCCAAAATCCTTTAAACCTTGAGTCACGACAGCACATGTCTCTTGCAAGGACAAGGTTGGGGGTAGGGTCACAGATTAACAGCATCTCAAATACAGAACAAAATGGAGTCTCTTATGTCTACTTCTTT
>NW_016808467.1:2100974-2128610 GCF_001698545.2 Rhinopithecus bieti | reverse complement strand
TAATACATTAAATCAGCTGGCAAATGTAACGGCACATACTACTTCTTTTATGTATTTACACTATTAATTTGGGTAAGAAGAAGACTAAGATCATTTAAAAATTTTTCTTGATACGTGAAATATGATATATTTAATGTTTCATTATAAATAGGATTATATGTTTTGTTCCCTATAGGAAAAATTTTAAGCCAGAAAATTTAATGTATTATTAATGCATAATAGCAATAATAATTATTATTACAATTATAAAAACTCAGGCAACTCAGACAAGCACAGGTACTATTGAATTCATGATCTTTATAAAAAAAATCATTTTTTGTCTTATGTTTCCTTAAAATACATAAGACATTTTTTTATAAATAATTCTTATATACATCTTAGAGAATGCTTTTCTCCAAACCATTCCATTTTTTCCTAATACCCTCTTCCAAACGCCACCAAGGATGGCAAATGACCAGGTTTCAGTTCTGCAGTTTGTAGAGGAAAACTCAATGTAGTTACCCTTATTTCCTGAATAAAATTAGATGGTTTGGTTATGTTGCTTTTACAAAGAAGGTAATGATGAAGTGCAAAAAGTCATGTGTAATGTGATGTGGAAAAGTAGCAGAGGCCAAAAACAAAGGTTCTTGGTTACTATTCGATACCTGGTTCTTTCTATATTTTCTCTTATTTCCCTTTTGGAAATTTCCCTCTGGGTGGTATATAACCTGTCTTTTCCAATAACACCAAAATATCATCCTGCCTGCCATGAGGAAGATTTGGTATGTAAAAATACATTGAAGGCAATGTTATAGTGTGTTGGACCCCAAGAAACTGAAGGAAAATCAGAACACAATGTTAATTCATGAATACAATATTTAAGATAAGAGAGAAATAAAAAACACATTTTGATATCAGTAGGTCATGGATATTACCAAGGAAACATGCTATAGATGTAAAATATGGTTTTTTACAAGCATTTTAATAATACATTCAGATAATTTGATATTTCTTTTATTTAGCTATTCACTAATTACACAGTGAGCTTCTATATGTGCTACTAAGCAATAAGGAATACCATAGTGAAAAAACAAGGTTCTTACATTTGTAGACTGTAAAGTCATTTTTGAGCACTAAGTAGTCAGTTAAATCATACATGTTAAAATCATATAAAGAATATCCTTACAATTTGGTATGGGTATGGAAGGAACACTTCAAGTGACTAGGAGACCATATGTTATGAAAGATAAGATACTTTGACATTATCGTGTAATTATATATATACCAGTAGGAAAGCAGATGGAATCAACAAGTTCTGACTAATGACTATTGTTTATAAATTGTCCCAAATCTAAAAAATCTGTTTCAAAAGAGAAAAAAAGAAAAGGCAGTATTTGTAGAAAATCTTTGGAGATCTTGTTAGTTTTATATACTTTGATTAATGATTCAGAACACATGAAAGAAAGCAATACATTTCTTCTCACTGTCTAATGTAAAAACAAATGCTGCAATTAGATGCTATGATTATGTTTGGTTTAAATTACATGGAAGGAATTATAACTGAAGAACTTCTATTAATGACAATGGATTTAAGTGGCTACAGAACCTCTACGAATGATAAAATCATAAAAGCTGTACTAAGAAAAAAGATATAAAGGTTTTACAAAATGTTCCATATCAGATAGATAGCAGAAGAGAGTTGGTTCCTTAATACAACTCCAGCTGGAAGGGGTAAGATAAACACACAATAATCATGCAAATATTCGTATGTAAATAAATACTTAAAATAGCATTGTGCCTTAAACTGGAAATAATAAAATGCCTATGAGCAATAATGTTATAGTCTCAATACTATAATATTCAGCAATAAAAAGGAATGAATTATGTATACATATAACAAAAACAAATGTCAATACTGATATACTGAGTGAAAGAATCAACACACAAAATAATATATATTAAGATTTTAGTTATATGAAATTCCGGACTCAACAAACTAATTTATAGTACAAATAGCAGATGAGTCATTGCCTGTGGTTGTGAGACAGAAGTGATGTTATAGTCTAATTGTGTCTCCCCAAAATTTATATAATGAAATCTTAACCCATCAATGTAATGGCATTAGGAGATGAGGCCTTTGGGAGCTGGTGCAGCTCATGAGGGTCAGACCCTCATAAATGGGATTCATGTACTTATAAAAGAGACCCCAGGAAGCTCTCTCACTCTATTTCCACCATGCAAGGGCCTTCATCAGAATCCAACCATGCCAGCACCCTAATTTCAAACTTCCAGCCTTCAGAACTATGAGAAATAAATTTCAATTTTTATGAGCCACCCAATCTATGGTACTTTGTTACAGTGCTGGCACTAAGAGAGGTGGTTAACTACAATGGACAATGAGAGAAAATTAGAGAGCAATAAATGCCCTTTGTATGTTGATTTTGGTGGTGCTTATGGGTGCATGCATTTGACAAAAGTCATTGAACTGTAAATGTAAAGTGTTTCTTATTTGTCCATATTTTCTTAATAATGCTTATTTATTTATTTATTTTTTCTTTTTTTGAGACAAAGTCTCACTCTTTCGCCCAGGCTGGAGTGCAGTGGTAGGCTTTTGGCTCACTGAAACCTCAGCCTCCCAGTTTGAAGCAATTCTCCTGCCTCAGCCTCCCAAGAAGCTTGGCTTACTGGTTTGCACCATCACGCCTGGCTAATTTTTGTAGAGACTGGGTTTCACCATAATGCCTACGCTGGTCTCAAACTCCTGACCTCAGGTGGTCCACCCACCTCAGCCCCCCAAAGTGCTGGGATTACAGGAGTGAGCCACGATGGCCAGCCAATAATGCTGATTCTTAAAAGATGAGAAAAAAGCATTATAGGTAGGATAGGCTTCTATTTCCAGTTAAATAGTGCTGTAAAAAAGGACTGTATGTAGCCTCCTACCTAAAACAACCAAGACAATTAATAAAATATGTACAAGAATATAACTACAAAGTTATTGAGCAGCAGACAACAAAAGATAATGATCTCTGAAAAAAAGTGAACCCAAAATGGTCCCACTTACTGACTAGAGAAAGTTTCTAGGCCACAGGGCAGTGAGAGAGAATGGATGTTTTCTTTCAAGCAAATCTTTGTGTTGTAGCTATCATGACAATTCTAAATTAGAAGCCTAATCATTTGGCTTCAAATCCTTCAATGACTCCCCAAATGTGCCCTATTATTGGAAGTTTTTATTAATCTGAGCCATCCTCCCTTATCACTTAGGCTGGAACATAAACCATGTATAAAGTGTAGGGAATTCTGACTTTACTCTGCTCACTCAAACAGACTTCTCTTACAGGAACTCCTCTGGATCTGAGATTCCAAACCATGGTCCTATTTTGAAAGCTGTTCCTGGCCCCTTTGGCTTTGATGTTGTATTTAGCCCCTCATTTTTTGATACATTATAATAATATATAATTATAGGATACACAGCGATGCTATATGCATACAGTATACAGTAATTAAATCAAGTGAATTTACATATCCATCACCTTAAACACTTCCCATTTATTCCTCCTGATGGACTATCATATTTTGTTCCTCTATCCCTTTCTCATAGCTCAGTCAATTTCACCAGGATGTTCAGGATGTGCACTCTACTTTTGGGCTCACTACTTTCAGCCTGAGTTTAATTTGAGCAGGGGGATGGATAGACTCTACATTTGATAAAATGAAAGTTGAAAATCCAAGTATAGCCTTTAATTTTCTTCTGTTTTCCTACTTCTCTAGCCTCATTTTATTCCACGCTCTCTTTAACAACTTTTGGCTTTCCAGATAGAGTATAGTTTTCACAACACATTGTTGAAGACTTGTTGATTGGCCTACCCAGCCCGCATTTTAACCTCCTTCCATGTTGTATGTTTCTATTATAAAGTTTATGAAAGCTAAATACTCACATTTTTAACATTTATTTTAGCCTGAAGTGTCAAGTATCGGATCTAATCACAGTTAGTCAGATATACAGTTAGCCCTCTGTATTCACAGATTCTATATCCATGAATTCAATCCACCACAAATCAAGAATATTATTTGAAGAAAGCAATGACAAAGTAATAATGCAACAACAAAAATTAGCACACATAAAAATACAGTTAAACAATGATTTACATAGCATTTGTATTGTATTAAGTAGTATAAATAACCTAGAGATTATTTAAAGTATATAAGAGGATGTGCATAGGTTATATGTATATACTATGCCATTTTGAATAAGGGACTTGAGCATCTATGGATTTCTGTACCTGCTGGGGGTTCCTAAAACCAATCACTTTTGAATACCAACGGATGACGGTAAAGGAAAATCTATTGGTACCAGCCATTTCTTATCTAACGTAACAGCAAGATGGGTAGAGTTGCAGCAGCCCTCTTGTTACCATTAGAAAAAAAGAAAATAAAACAATAATAGTATTGCAACACATCATATAGCATCATCGAGCTACTGAATCAACACTAGTAACCATCTATTTCTGGACTTCTTGTTAAACGGGGATGGGGAAATGTTTATTTATTTAAAAATTAATTTAAATTGTTTTTACTTTTTCCAAATGTATTGGGGTGTAATTGACAAAATTATGTACAGTTAAGGTGTATAATGTATAATTTTATAGGCATACATACTGTGAAATAATTACCACAATCAAGTTAGTTAACACATATGTTATCTCACATAGCTACTAATTTTAATTTTTGATGAGAACACTTATCCATTTTTTTAACAAATTTCAAGTATATATGATACGGTACTATTAAATCTAGCCAGCAGCCTGCATATTAGCCCTATTTATTTAAATAATTGTGATGTTTTCTTCAGCAAAAACTTTCTTAAGTGACACATATGTATCTTTGGCTTCATGTCTCTCTGAGTCTTGAACATTTCTCCCTGCACATGTCTACCTTATCTGTTTGGAAAACTTCCCTGTGACTTTAAAATTCAGTTTAGATTTCATCTGCCCTGTGGAATTTTCTTTGTTCTCCTTCTCTACATTTCTCCTCAGATTGCCATTTGCATATAATTCTACCATTTCACTGAACACACTCTAGAGTCATTGTTTCCATGAGTGTGATTCAGGAAATATAACTTCCTCCTCTGTAGTACAGTACCTAGTATATTTCAGTCACTCAATACATTTTTGTAGGATTGAATGTCTTTGAATTAACTAAATTGTGTGGAATCCAATTCACCAGAATGACATTTGAATGGGCCACTGCACAGGGAACAAAAATGTAGCTGGAAACTAAATGGATGTGAGAAAGTACAACAATTGAAAATAAAAAAAAGGCAGCATTTGACAAATCAGAAGATACTGAGCCCAAGTAATGGAACTTAAGTAACTGAAAAAACAAATGGAATGTTAACAGAAGAAAATAAATAAAACAAGATTTAGATGTGAAGGGCAGTGATAAATTCTGATTTTATTGGTTCTCTTTGAAAAGTAAACTCAGCAAGTCATTTTTGGAAGAAAGTCACACTTTATATTTCATGCTAGTTGTGAAATGGCATTTGCTTAATTCATTTATCTTAACAGCGCACTGGTTAAGGCAAAGATTAAGAAATAAGTAAAAGACTTGAAAACCATGCAAATAAAATCTGAAAATATATAAACGTATACACAAGTGACATTTGTTTCCATCTGTTCTCTATTGGGAAACTGTTAAGTACTGCTAAGCCTATGCCTGGGTATGTACATATGCATGTGTGTGTACTTATTAAGGCAGTAACAGAGCAGCATAATGCTTTTCTTCATGCACATGCATTTGTTTTTGAAAATTTTCTTTATGCTATTTAATGCATATGTTTTTATTCTTTGAATGATAAAACTTTTGACAGTAATTAAGATCACACAAGATTTCAGGCAGCACAAACATGAGTAAAGCTCTCAAAGTATGCTCTGCTTTTAGCTAAAATGTAACTATCCTTTTCTGTGTTGTCTCCATAACTAATAAAGCAATAGACGAAACAAACATTACGTGAGCATAATTGTCTTTTTATGCAAGCAATTAGAACTAGGGATGGGAAGATTCACAGCTAAAAATTTATTGGTAATTCCTATCTGTTCTTGATTAAACACACACACACACACACACACAGACACACACACACACACACACACTGAGGACACTGAAGAGTATGATACTTCTGGAAAAATCATCTCTGTCCAGATACTAAATTAGAAAGGAAATAAAGAAAGGGGGAAGGAAGGAAGGAAGGAAGGAAGGAAGGAAGGAAGGAAGGAAGGAAGGAAGGAAGGAAGGAAGGCAGGCAGGCAGGCAGGCTGGCAGAGGGATCATGGTCAGAACTGGCATGGTGGCCACACAAACTCCTTAGAGAAGGAGATGCAGATGACAGTAGTGGGAAGTTCAGCCTGCATCCACTGAAGTCGTGAAGACTAACTATAGGTGGCCAATGCACTGACAACATCTGCATGAGGATAGGTCCCCTGATGACCTTGGCTGACCCAAATAGTCCCCCTTTTACTTTGAAATCTCATGCAGAATGTACTTTGTTTGCAGTATCTTGAGGTAAGGAAGAAAAGTCTAGAACAATCTAGGCTGGGTTTTTGCTCCTCCCAGAATAGAATTTTCTACAAAGCTTGAGCTCTGTGAGACAAGTGGTACTCAGTGTATGCAAACCCAAAGCTGAGTGCTTTTGAGGCTTTTCAGCTGTCATGAAATGAGAAGCATGCACAGACTAAACTTCATTTTTCCTGGGCAGCTTTGCTAAGCCTTGGGGAACCAGCTTGCTATGGATGTTAAGCTTTGGTTTATCCTTTCTGCCTTTATGTGGGTAATAAGTTTGCTTTGACTAACTTGTTCAGAGAATGTTCTGTCTCACTGGATTCATGTAATTGGTAGAGAATCTTTGCAATATCTGCTAGAAAAGTTGTACTAATACTGAAATTTGTGTATAATATATGACTAATGCATTTGTTAGCCACTTCTATGACGTAAACTTCCTGGTGACTGAGATACAAAATATCAGCTTAAACTTGGTGAATTCTTCAGCTTACAGGCTGGCTGGTTCCCTAATTAAGGTTAACATGTAAGGACTAGAAGATAATAAGAAGGATAGTTTCCAATGTTAATAGTAAGATCCAACAAAATATAGGACGCAAAATTATTAATTTACTTGTACTAACACATATTCTGGTAAAGAAACTAGAAAATATAGCTTAACCCATTTAGATAATGTTTTGGGAAGAGCCCAGAAACTACTTTTTTAGCTGTCCATTTCCATCACTTGTAAAAAAACCAAAAATTGGAATATGTTGGAGAAGAAGATCAAGGAGTTGAGAGAGGTGAAGAGAGGTTAGGGGAGAAGAAGGAGGACGTGGTAGAGCTGGGAAAGGAGGCCCGAAGAGGGGAGCAAAGGAGGGAGAAAGAAAGGATGGAGCAACACAAGAAAGGGAGTAAAGTGGGAGGACAGGATGATGAGGAGGAGAGAGGAGGAAAGAAAAAAAGGTGGGAAGAAGTGGAAAGGAATAGAAATAGAATATAAAATGGACAAAGAAGAAGAGTGGAGGGAGGGAGTGGGAACAGCCATACAAGGATAAAGGCAAAGATCACTAGGGTAGAAGTTCTAAGGAAGAATGGTCTTGACCTGTTTGGGAAATCATGGAAAGTCCGTTTTGGCTGGAATACAGTGGATGAAGAGGGAGTAGGGGAAGTAGGTGGGGCAGGGGATTCTATATCATGCAAGTCTCTAATCCCTAAGTAGCAGAAAGCAGATACTATTGTCTTATGTCTTTTAACCATTGTTTTAAAATATATTTATTTTCACAAACTCTGGCATTTTATTTAAACTGCCAGGTAATTCAGATGTAGGTGAGTTTGTGAACCATGGCCCTAATTTATTTAATTTACTTTAATGTATAGCTTAAAAAATGAAGTGAATCTCAATCTAAAGATAACAGCTGAGGCCCAGCATAACTTCAGGATTCAGCTAGCCACCTTCTTGTTACAAATGCACCCCTCGGATCATGCTATTTTCATCTGCCCTTATTTAGCTTGTTCTTTATAATATTTTAGTTCAACAATTAGATATTACATAAATAAGCATAATGGTTAAGCAAATCAGAATGAAATCCCATCTCAAACATGTCTAGGTATCTGGCTAAGACAGAGCTTTCTCACCTCTCTAAATTTCAATAAGTTAATTTGAAAAGTTGAAGTATATATTTCACAGGATAACCATGAAGATAACTGAAGTTATAAAAGTATAAAGAGAATGCAAGGGCAGTGCTTATCATAGTGTTAGGGACACATTAAACACTCTGGCAGCTATACATTAAAATAAATTTAATGCAAAAATATAGCTATGGTAATTTTAGCATCACTATGTTTCAATAAAACTATATAATCATTATAAATGATTATCACCCGATCAAATTTTGAAAGAAAATAAATCAATGAAAAAAGGAGGTGAACATTGAGAAAATCAACGTGAGTAAAATATGGTAATGTTTGTTTTAGCTCAGTTTTATTTTAAGTTCACTTTGAATGATAATTATATAAAAATTACCATTTATTAGGGGCTTTGTAATTTAAGAAATGGATACAGAAAGAGAGGTGTTTTTTAAGCTAAAAAAATATGTAGTTAAAGGCAGATATTCAGAATTCAACATAATTCCACACATGTTGGGTCCTGTTTATGTTTACTTCTATCTGGTGAGGAGCAAAGGTATACAATGAACTATTTAGTTTTCTTTTGCTTGATTTATGAAACATTTTGTGGTTTTCTTTTAACATAGAGGATGTCTAATATGTTCCCATGAAAATCATTAAGATAGTGCTGTATATTTCCAGTGAAATGGAAAAGGCTGTTAATTGGTCAAATTGATAGTTTATTTATATAAATCATGACCCCATTAGCTAAATATTCTCTTCCTAAATCACAGTAATTTTAGACTTGAATTGTCTAAATAATTGACTCAATTTTTCATTTTAGCTTGCCACTATTCACACAACCTTTGACTTAAAGATGAATATGAGCCTTTTAAATTTAGTCGACAGTACCAAATTACTTATTTTCTTAGTGATTTTTATCTAATTAGAGTCTTAATCTGAAATAATGTATTTTTCTTAACCCAACAGCAATCCCTTGCTGATTTCATGCTTTAAATTCCAAAATATACAATACATATCAGTGAGCTGTTGGCTGGCTTATTAGAACTCAGTTGAAAAACATAACGTGACACTTTTCAAAGGTAAAATGAGGTGGCATAGAATCATACTTTTTGAATGAACTAGAATTGAAGCAAATTTAAAGAACTTGTTTGTAATGGTTTTGTGATTGGGATTGGTTTACTACTTTGTCGTTATTGCTACATCACCAACTAGTATAAGAGCAAGCAAATTTCAAAAATATATATTTCTCATTGATTTATTTGCCAGAGAAAACTACTAACTGGGTTGCTTGTTTTCAGTTGATTTCTTAAATTTTTGCTTCCAATCATGTTTTTTCAATTCCACTGGAAGAGAAGGGGAGCGTTCTTTCCAGCTGTTTAATGGATAGCATTCCTACGGACATTGACAGCAGTAATTAGTCAGAACAACAATAGTTATACTATAATGTGAACTTTCCCAGCCAACAAAAAGATTTGGAATTTTTTACTTATCTGGAGTTTGAGCTCAAGTTTTTAATTTTTCTTCTCAACAACTCTCCGTTGTATATATATCCCTAGAAAATAAATATCATACTTGATTAATTGTATTATGTTTGCATTTATGATACACACAATACAGTTTTCCTATATTTGTAAATTCATTAACTCTATTTGTGGCTCTTTAAGTTTATCATCGCTGGTGATTTGTGGAGCACCTCCTAGTAGCAGAATTTCCTAGGGTAGTTGGAAATACGGACATTTTTATCCTATCACCCTCAAGCTGGTGAAATAAACTGTGGGGTCTGTCTGAGAAATTTGCATTTATAAAGAATATCAATGATTCTTTTATCTTCTAATATTTAGGATACACACAGATGTTTTATAAATATATGCATATATATACATACACACATATATGACTTATAGTTGAAATGTTCCTTTGCATTTGAATTACATATTGCATAAGAATTTCAGCAATACTTGCTATTTTCAGTTAGCTTTACAGTGACCAAGAGACCTAAGAGGATTTCTCAAACCCACCAATCACTAAGGTTCCACATCATTCATTAGTGGGTAAGTGGTTGTATCTCTTAGTTTCCTGGGGTTGCTGTATTGAAGCATGACAAACCTGATGGCCTAAAAAACAGAAATGTATTCTTGCACAGTTCTGGAAGATAGAAGTCCCAAATCAAAATGTGAGCAAGGTCATGCTCTCTGAAGGCTCTGTGAGAGTATCCTTCTTTGCCTCTTCCAGCTGCTGGTGGTTGCCGGCAACCCTTGACATTGCTTGGTTTTTAAATGTGTCATTCTAATCTCTGCCTCTATCTTCATGTTGCTTTCTACCCTGTTAGTTTCTGTACTCAAATATCCATGAAGAAATGTGCAATATCACTTATCATCAGATAAATGCAAATTAAAACCACACAGAGATACCATGTTATACCAGTTGGAATGTCTACTGTTAAAAAGTAAAACAAACAGACACACAAAACTATCATAAGTTGGTGTACACACAAAACTATCATAAGTTGGTGTGTATGTGGAGAAAAAGGACCACTTGCTCATTGTTGGTGGGAATACAGATTGATTCAACCTCCATGGAAAATAGTGTGGAGATAACTCAAGGAACTAAAAATAGAGCTACCACTCAACCCACCAATCCCCCTCCTGGTATCAACCCAAAGGAAACAATCATTACATAAAAAAGATACCTGTGGTCTGAGAGACACTTTGTTATAATTTCTGTTCCTTTACATTTGCTGAGGAGTGCTTTACTTCCAACTGTGTGGTCAATTTTGGAATAAGTGTGATGTGGTGCTGAGAAGACTGTATATTCTGTTGATTTGGGGTGGAGAGTTCTGTAGATGTCTTTTAGGTCCGCTTGGTGCAGAACTGAGTTCAATTCCTGGATACCCTTGTTAACTTTCTGTCTTGTTGATGTGTCTAATGTTGACAGTGGGGTGTTAAAGTCTCCCATTATTATTGTGTGGGAGTCTAAGTCACTTTGTAAGTCTCTAAGGACTTGCTTTATGGATCTGGATGTTCCTGTATTGGGTGCATATATATTTAGGAGAGTTAGCTCTTCTTGATGAATTGATCCCTTTACCATTATGTAATGGCCTTCTTTGTCTCTTTTGATCTTTGTTGGTTTAAAGTTTTTTTTATCAGAGACTAGGATTGCAACCCCTGCCTTTTTTTGTTTTCCATTTGCTTGGTAGATCTTTCTCCATCCCTTTATTTTGAGCCTATGTGTGTCTCTGCACATGAGATGGGTCTCCTGAATACAGCACACTGATGGGTTTTGACTCTTTATCCAATTTCCCAGTCTGTGTCTTTTAGTTGGACCATTTAGCCCATTTACATTTAAGGTTCATATTGTTATGCGTGAATTTGATCCTGTCATTACGATGTTAGCTGGTTATTTTGCTCATTAGTTGATGCAGTTTCTATCTAGCATTGATGGTCTTTACATTTTGGCATGTTTTTGCAGTGGCTGGTACCACTTGTTCCTTTCCATGTTTAGTGCTTCCTTCAGGGGCTCTTGTAGGGCAGGCCTGGTGGTGACAAAATCTCTCAACATTTGCTTGTCTGCAAAGGATTTTATTTCTCCTTCACTTATGAAGCTTAGTTTGGCTGGATATGAAATTGTGGTTTGAAAATTCTTTTCTTTCAGAATGTTGAATATTGGCCCCCACTCTCTTCTGGCTTGTAGAGTTTCTGCTGAGAGATCCGCTGTTAGTCTGATGAGCTTCCCTTTGTGGGTAACCCGACCTTTCTCTCTGGCTTCCCTTAACACTTTTTCCTTCATTTCAACTTTGGTGAATCTGACAATTATGTTTCTTGGAGTTGCTCTTCTCAAGGAGTATCTTTGTGGCATTCTCTGTATTTTCTGAATTTGAATGTTTCCCTGCCTTGCTAGTTTAGGGAAGTTCTCCTGGATAATATCCTGCAGAGTGTTTTCCAACTTGGTTCCATTCTTCCCATCACTTTCAGGTACACCAATCAGACATAGATTTTGTCTTTTCACATAGTCCCATATTTCTTGGAGGCTTTATTCTTTCTTTTTAGTCTCTTTTCTCTAAACTTCTCTTCTCATTTCATTTCATTCATTTGATCTTCAATCACTGATACCCTTTCTTCCAGTTGATTGAATAGGTTACTGAAGCTTGTGCATTTGTCACGCAGTTCTCGTGCCATGGTTTTCAGCTCTATCAGGTCATTTAAGGACTTCTCTAAATTGGTTATTCTAGTTAGCCATTCGTCTAATCTTTTCTCAAGGTTTTTAGCTTCTTTGCGATGGGTTCAAACTTTAGCTCAGAGAAGTTTGATCGTCTGAAGCCTTCTTCTCTCAACTTGTCAAAGTCATTCTCCATCCAGTTTTGTTCCATTGCTGGCGAGGAGCTGCGTTCCTTTGGAGGGGGAGAGGCACTCTGATTTTTGAATTTTCAGCTTTTCTGCTCTGTTTATTCCCCATCTTTGTGGTTTTATCTACCTTTGGTCTTTGATGATGGTGACGTACAGATGGGGTTTTGGTGTGGATGTCCTGTTAGTTTTCCTTGTAACAGTCAGGAACCTCAACTGCAGGTCTGTTGGAGTTTGCTCAAGGTCCATTCCAGACCCTGTTTGCCTGGGTATCAGCAGCGGAGGCTACAGAAGAGTGAATATTGCTGAACAGCAAATGTTGCTGTCTGATCATTCCTCCGGAAGCTTCATCTCAGAGGGGTACCTGACTTTATGAAGTGTCAGTCTGCCCTTACTGGGGAGTGCCTCTCAGTTAGGCTACTCGGGAGTCAGGGATCCACTTGGGGAGGTGGTCTGTCTGTTCTCAGATCTCAAACTCCATGCTGGGAGAACCACCACTCTCTTCAAAGCTGTCAGACAGGGATATTTAAATCTGCAGAGGTTTCTGTTGCCTTTTGTTTGGCTATAATCTGTCCCCAGAGGTGGGGTCTACAGAGGCAGACAGACCTCCTTGAGCTGCAGTGGGCTCCACCCAGTTCGGGATTCCCAGCTCCTTTATTTACCTACTCAAACCTCAGCAATGGCAGGTGCCCCTCCCCCAGCCTCACTGCCACCTTGCAGTTAGATCTTGGACTGCTGTGCAAGCAATGAGGGAGGCCCCGTGGGTATGGGACCCCCCAAGTCAGGCATGGGATATAATTTCCTGGTGTGCTGTTTGCTAAGACCCTTGGAAAAGCACAGTATTAGGGCTGGAGTGACCGAATTTTCCAGGTGCTGTGTGTCACACGTTACCTTGGCTAGGAAAGGGAATTACCTTACCCCTTGCATTTCCTGGGTGAGGCAATGCCTTGCCCTGCTTCAGCTCTCACTCGGTGGGCTGCACCCACTGTCCTGCACCCACTGTCTGACACACCACAGTGAGATGAACCTGGTACCTCAGTTGGAAATGCAGAAATCACCCATCTTCTGCGTCGCTCACACTGGGAGCTGTAGACTGCAGCTGTTCCTATTCAGCCAAAACTCACTCAAAACCACTCAACTACATGGAAACTGAACAACCTGCTCCTGAATGACTACTGGGTACATAACGAAATGAAGGCAGAAATAAAGATGTTCTTTGAAACCAATGAGAACAAAGATACAACATACCAGAATCTCTGGGACACATTTAAAGCAGCATGTAGAGGGAAATTTATAGCACTAAATGCCCACAAGAGAAAGCAGGAAATATCTAAAACTGACACCTTAACATCATAATTAAAAGAACTAGAGAAGCAAGAGCAAACATTCAAAAGCTAGCAGAAGGCAAGAAATAACTCATCAGAGCAGAACTGAAGGAGACAGAGACACCAAAAACCCTTCAAAAATTCAATGAATCCAGGAGCTGGTTTCTTGAAAAGATCAACAAGATTGATAGACCATCAGAGTGAACAGGCAACCTACAGAATGGAAGAAAATTTTTGCAATCTACTCATCTGACAAAGGGCTAATATCCAGAACCCACAAAGAACTCAAACAAATTTACAAGGAAAAGCACTCAATCTCATCAAAAGTGGGCAAAGGATATGAACAGACACTTTGCAAAAGAAGACATTTATGCAGCCAACAGACACATGAAAATATGCTCATCATCACTCGCCATCAGAGAAATGCACATCAAAACCACAATGAGATACCATCTCACACCAGTTAGAATGGCTATCATTAGAAAGACAGGAAACAACAAGTGCTGGAGAGGATGTGGAGAAATAGGAATATTTTTACACTTTTGGTGGGACTGTAAACTAGTTTAACCATCATGGAAGACAGTGTGACGATTCCTCAAGGATCTAGAACTAGAAATACCATTTGACCCAGCCATCACATTACTGGATATATACCCAAAGGATTATAAATCATGCTGCTATAAAGACACATGCACACGCATGTTTATTGTGGCACTATTCACAATAGCAAAGACTTGGAACCAACCCAAATTTCCATCAACAACAGACCAGATTAAGAAAATGTGTCATATATACACCATGGAATACTATGCAGCCATAAAAAAGGATGAGTTCATGTCCTTTGTAGGGACATGGATGCAGCTGGAAATCATCATTCCAGCAAACTATCACAAGAACAGAAAACCAAACACCGCATGTTCTCACTCATAGGTGGGAACTGAACAATGAGAACACTTGGACACAACAAGGGGAACATCACACACCAGGGACTGTCATGGGGTGAGGGGAGAGGGGAGGGATAGCATTAGCAAATATACTTAATGTAAATGACGAGTTAATGGGTGCAGCACACCAACATGGAACATGTATACATATGTAACAAACTTGCATGTTGCGCACATTTACCCTAGAACTTAAAATATGGCAAAAAAAATTAAAAAAAAAGAGAGACACCTGCACTCACATGCTTATTGCAGCTCTATTCACGATAGCAAAGTCACGGAACCAACCTAAGTTTCCATCAATGGTCGATTAGATAAAGCAAGTGTCCATCAATGGTTGATTGGATAAAGAAAATGTGGTATATATACTTGATGAAATACTATTAGTCCATAAAAAAGAATGAAATCACGCCCTTCCAGCAACATGGGTGCCGCTGGAGGCCAATATCCAAAGTGAACTAACTCAGAAGCAGAAAATCAAGTAAGTGGGAGCTAAAAAGTGTGTCCTTGTAGACATGAAGATGGAAACAATAGACACCGGGGACTCCGTAAAGGGGGTAGAAGGGAGGGAGTGAGGGTTAAAAAGTTACATAGTGAAAATAATGTTCATTATCTGGCTGATGGGTATACTAGAAGCCCAATTCCCACAATTACAAAACATACTCATGTAACAAATATGCACAGATACCCCATAACTATATATATTTTTAAAAACAGTAATTTTAAAAAAAGAAAAATTTCAAAAAACATAAATATCGCTCTTATAAGAGCAATATTCATTACTGGGCTTCTAGTATCCCACTACTTGTACCAAACCAAAGGAAAAGAAATCATTACATAAAAAAGACACCTGCTGGAGCAATCAAATTAAGATGAATTAGAGCTAACCCTAATTGAGTACGACTTCATCTTAATTTGATAAATTCGGCAAAGACCATATTTCCAAATAAGGTCACTTTCACAGGTACTGAGGGATAAGACTTAAATATATATATCAATGTATTGAAGAGAAACAATTCAACCCACTACAGCATCTATGTACATCATATCAAATTAAATAAGGAAATGATAATCTTTTTCAGGAGTTTTTTTATTTGTTTGTTTTCTTTCTAACATCTGTCTAATGTTAAGGTGGATAAACATTTTTTTTACCCAAAGATGAGAATGAAGGATTTAAAACAAAAATTTATAATAGTTATTAATTGGTAAGTCTAATGATAGAATGTTGGAACCTAAGAGAAATTATTTTAAAAAGTAGCAAACAAATACTATCCTCCAGTGATTTGTAATTGACTTGCCTGATGAAGCATCCATACGTGAAATAGTTGAATGAACAAGCACAGTGGCATATGATTAGTGATAAAACTAAGTGACAGAAAATTCCTTGGAAAGTGGGATGGAAATAGACAAGATGAGGTGGTGGTGTGCAGTGGGGAGAAGTGCGAAGATACAAGTTAGTGTTTGAAGTTAATGAGGAACACAATTTATTTTGGAAACAATGAAGGACTTTATGTAGCTGGAATAATTTTGGTATGTTTTGGACTGTGGTTGAGAGCAATGCTAAGAAGATACATCAGAATCAGTTATTGAAAATGGACTGCCCAGTTAATGAGTTCAGGGCTAATTATCTTCTCCAATACCCTGAAGCCGCTAGGATTTTTCTGTTTGTTTTTTACAACCATAGCCACAACTCTCTTTCCCTAACCTTGTGATTAATTTTAAACATTGTTTTCTACTTGTGACTCCATTAACCAGGTTGATTTCTCTTGATGTTTTATTTATTAAAATGGGAGCATTATTTTTATCTTTTTAGAAATCTGTTAATATGTCTAGTAATCCAGGTATCACTTAAAACCAGGAAGCTACATTGCTCATTCCAGGCTCTTCCCTGAGACCTTAAACCTTGATTTTCAGCCCAAGCTAAGGCTTTGCTGATCAAGTTGGATGCCAAAAATAACCTGAAAGCCCACATTTCCATTATTACCTCTTGTATTCCACATTTCTGTGCCTTAAGCTTTTTTGGAACATGATGCTACATTGTCTTGGTCACTGATACCCCATTGACAATGTACCTTATATAACAGGCTAAATATTTTTTCAGGAACTGCTATTAGGAACTTCCTGAAACACTTATTCTGCCATGGGTTTTCAGGTTCTTACATAATCTTGCTGTTACTAACCAGGAAATGCTTTCCTTTTTTACACCTTGTCTATACTAATTAACATAATTACCAACTCTCTTGTATCAATTACTCCTTGCCTACCCACAATTTTCAGTGGGATTGATTATATTTCCCATGAGGTATTTAGAAATATAAAGTAAGCCTACTTACTTAAAGATCAGATCATCTTAGCAAAGGAACCACTGAGGAACCACTAATATTTTAAGTGTTCTCGCCCTTGAATCAGAAATAGTTGATGACAGAAATCATTTTAATCCATTTCTTGAGGTGTGGATTCACTGTCCTGCCCAGTTTTATTACTTGGCTTGTGTCCAGGGGTGTAGTTGAAGTTGCCTTGGATTTCAAACATCACATAGACCAGTGAGGTGTGCACTGTATCACTTTGTGTTTTGGTTGGCGCTCAGTGCCCTGGAAGACAGCTGAACTCTCTCCAATCCATTAGAAATGGGCTACTTCTGATTGCTCCAACTGTTACAGGGCTATTAAAAGATTATTTTTCATTGAGTAACTTACCATTAAGACTTTGTCAGAAGAATTGAAGGTTTAAAATTATTAAATCAAATGCATTTGCTTATTTAGGGAGGAATGTCAAAACTCAGCATAGTCCTATACATTAACCTCTTTGGTGAAGGCAAATTAATTCTAATTCTTCAATACATTTTGATGAAAAACCACTCACACTATAAACCTTAAACATAGTATAGTATGATTTTGTTTCTTTTTCCCCAAAATATATTATATTGTTTGTTGTGGGTTTAATCGTTTTCCCTCAAAAACTATATTGAAATGCTAACTTTCAGAACCTATTAATGTGAGATTATTGGTAAATAAGATTTTTATAGATATAATCAATTTAAGATGAGGTCACTAGGGTGGACTCTAATACATTATAACTGGTATCCTTATAGGAAGAGATAAATTTGTACACATTCACCCACAGAGGAGAACTCCATGTGAAGATACACATTGAGAGAGAAGATATTCATGTGATGATGGAGGCAGAAATTAGAATGATGCGTCTATAAGCCAAGGAATGCCAGAGATTGTAGGCAATTACTGGAAACAAAAGAGGTAAGAGGATTCTCCCTTGCAGGTTTCAGAGGGAGTATGGTCCTACTCCTACCTCGATTTCAGACTTCTAGCTTCCAAAACTGTGTGACAATAAATTTTTGTTGTTTTCAGCTACCAAGTTCTGTTCCTTTGTTTTAGCAGTCCTAGGAAACGAATATGCTGTTCAAAAAAAAAAAAAAAAAAAAAAAAAAAAGTCCAAAATACAGATTGATACCTCTGACTTTTCTTTTTGTTCCTCCAAAATGAATTAATTTCAAACACCAATGTAAGAAAGTGGTAAAAGAACTGTGAACTCCTAATATCAGATAGAAGGTAGGAAGCCATGAGGAGTTTTTGAATAAGAAGTTGGGGAACTTTGGGTTTAGTAACTGATCAAAATTTTGTAAATGGATTTATTAAATATGACTAGAAGTATTATGAAATAAATCAAAGAGGGAGAAAGGAAAGAAGCAGCAAAGGGTGAAAGGAACAAAGGAATGAAAAGTGTTTTTCAACAATCAGTAATAACATGTAAAGTCATAAAAATGATGAGATTAGAAATTGAATGATGTAAAATGGAATTGGTGAAACTTTTAATGTAAGAATTGACAGTTTATTCAAACTACATAAATGTATATAGACATATATACATAAATGTATATATGTACGTATATATAGACATGCATACATAAATATGTACATGTATGTATACAGACACATAAGCATATATATAAATATGTATGTATATAGACACATGCACACACACATGTATATAGACACATGCATACACACACATATGTATATAGAAACATGCACACACACATGCATGTATAACAGACCATACGCTTGCACAACGCATGTATGATCATAATGGCATACACAGCATGCATGTAGAGCACATGCAGCACATGCATAACACATAATGTAGGCACATATACACGCATGTATGCAGACACATGTAACACTGCATGTAGACACATATGCAACATATATGTATAGATACTATACACATGTAGTATAGACTCATACATAGCACACATGTATGTTAGACTATACTACACATAATAGCACATATACATAACATATACACAGCACGTATATATGACACATCAGACACACACGTATATTTGACACATATACATGCACAATAACATACATGTAATATAAAATATACATATATGCAAATATATACCATGTATGCATATATGACACTATACATGCATGCATGTACAAATATATACATGCATGTATACACACATATACATACATGCATGTACAAATATATACATATATGTATATATACATACATGCATTCATGAATAAATATATACATATATGTATATGCGTGAATATATGTACATATGTATATATACCATACATATATACATATATGCATATATACACATTAAACAAAAAGCACATGTTAAATGAAAAGTGTATATATACATATACATATACACATTAAACGAAAAGTAGAAAATTTACCCTTGTACTCCAAATTTGAGAGAGAAAAAATGTTTAGTTGATAACGTATTGTCACGGAAATTGGAAGAAGTTTACTTGATTGAGATACAAAGGAGAAAACAAAAAGTTATATTTTGATAGATTGGGCTTATGCTGGGTACATTAACTAGATACTGAATTCAGAAAGTAGTTACACACACCTAGAAAAGGAGATGTGAATGGTACAGAAGCTGGTGCTGCTTTGGACTGTCAGAATAGAAGTCACCCTGACTTATCCAGCACTTTGCTCTGTCATCCTCCGATTTTGGTTCTTATTCTCATAGTTTTAAGGTGCCATCTAGAGCCTCAGTTTTCACATCTAAATTCTAGGCAGGATGAAGGATAAGAATGAAATAGCACAAGTAACACAAAATCTCTGTGAATATTTCAAACATTTTTCTGGGGAACTACATCTAACCCCTCCCCTTCACATTATCTATCTGCAGAGAAGGAGAGGAAACCTACATGTTAGCTTGACAGAGCAGAGGAAGTGGATATTGGGTTTATGACTAGCAGCCTCTGCTGTTGGGACATCCCTGCCTATTCAGTTTATTTGATTGTTAAAATGTAATCTAATTCAGATTCCTTGCCAGTGAATCCGCTGCAGTGCTCTACTTATTTTTCTTTTCAGACAGTTTTAAGGAAAGTCTGTAGAATAAAGCTAGTAAATTATAAAGTACTGTAATTGTTTGTCTAAACATTTGCTTGTTTATATGAGTTTGCATATATTTCTGCTTTCTGGAGATGGATATAAATCATTTTTGTCATTTGTTTTCAATAGTACACAATTTTGTTATATCTTACATTAACATGGGCAATTAAAAGTTAACTTTATCCTAAAGTTAGGAATACATAAAGTAAACTTACCTTTGAAGATTATATCGTTCATTTTTTCTTTACTATTCCACTTGTCAAATGGAGCAAACATTGACTTTTCAAAATGTGAATCATTTGGTTGTTTTATTCGGAATATATGGGACAGCACAATAGCCTAAATTATATGTCAGCAACAGTTAACTACACAATTTCCCATTGTACAGTAAAAAGGCCTTTTCACCTTTAAACACTTTCAAATACAGGGAGACAGAATAGTACAATCAACATTCAATCAAGAAATATGGAATACTTTCTCAGTGCCAGACATTATGATCAACTGTGAAGATAGATTCAGTGGTAGATAAGACAAATTTAGAATCAATATTTTTCAAGCAGTTTGTACCAAGGCAAATCATTTTATCTACAGTGTCCGAAGTTATGGGCATTTTTGCTTATAATCTTCTTGTTGCTACATAAATATAGCATAAACATGGAGCCTGCATGGTGTGGAGGCAAAAAAGTGCTAAGTTGTATTTGCACTGTCCAGTACTTGTCTGGACCACCCATTTAGCTAGTGAGTGATTTCATACTGGGTGGTGGTTTGTTAAAAAAAAAAAAAGAAAGAAAGAAAGAAAAAGAAAAAAAAAAGAAAAAAGGAAAAAAAACCTCAGTCAACTTAGAAAGTCAATAGTTTCAGAACTATTTTCTAATGTAGAGGTCAGTGGTTTGCCCTCAAACTCATAATTCTTGATCTGTTTAAGCTAATGTCTTGTCTGTTATTCATCACGCAACTTCCAGGAGCACTTTTAACTTTCATCTAATTTTACTTGATGTGGCGTAGATTCAGTTAGCAAATATTCAGAAACATGACAACTTCATTTGTAGTTTACTAAGTTGGCACAAAAGGTAAGATAAGGTGGCAAGTGCAGATTTATAGCCTTCCACCATCAGCCTCCATATTCACT
Source organism: Rhinopithecus bieti (assembly GCF_001698545.2). Lineage (NCBI taxonomy): Eukaryota > Metazoa > Chordata > Mammalia > Primates > Cercopithecidae > Rhinopithecus > Rhinopithecus bieti. The sequence goes on along the minus strand of NW_016808467.1, from coordinate 2,107,345 downwards.
TCAAATTCAATTCAAGAGAATAATTTTAAAACATGCATGTATAAATATCTCCTTTTTTTTTTTTTTTTTTTTTTTTTTTGGAAACAGTCTTGCTCTGTCGCCCAGGCTGGAGAGCAGTGATGCAATCTCAGCTCACTGCAAGCTTTGCCTCCCGGATTCAAGTGGTTTTCCTGCCTCAGCCTCCCGCGTAGCTGAGATTACAGGCATCCACTACCATGCCTGGCTAATTTTGTACTTTTAGTAGCGATGGAAGTTCACCATGTTTGCCAGGCTGGTCTACTGAACTCCTGACCTCAGGTGATCGGACCACCTCAGCCTCCCAAAGTATTGTGATTACAGGCATGAGCCACTGTGCCCAGCCTAAATATCTCCCTTTTATGTCAGATATATAACATTCTCTAAAACTTTTAAAAGTTCGGCAATATGTCTTATTAAATATAAATAAAATGATTAAGGCTATGATTGTAAATTATTTTCAGTTCTGAACAAAGTAGCACTGTATGCTGTGACTGAAATGTTAAAGTTTTCAAATATAGAGAATATTGTCTTATCAGTTTTCTACTGAATGTTGTACAAGAGCACAGATTCAATGTGATGAAATATATATAGCAAAATGTGTTATAATTCAGATGCCCAGAAATACTATTTTGAATTTATCCACATGCAGTATTACAATTTAGTGTCTTCCAGTACATTACATTGTTGGATTAGCAGCGCTCTATGGAGGCAGAAACATTTAATGAATGATGTGTAACAAGGTCAGCTGTTTAAGGCATTCCCAGAGCACTGCAAAGCCATAATGACACTGAATCATACCAGTTATCTGCAGGTGAACAGAAGAGGCATTATCAGACAATAAAAACAAAGCAGAAACATACACAAAACAAAATAACAATCTTTTGTTTGAGCTATAATTTCAAAAATGTTATCTTTGTGACCACTAAATAAAATTAAAACATGTGTCTTATTAATCAATTTATAGTATTTTTATAAGGCATGGTCAATGTGAGATCAGGTAAAGCAAACAAAAATATAAATAACATTAGGTGTTTTGGTGGAGAGATGGTTTTGACTTCAGAAAAGTTCAATTTCTCTTATCCTGAACAGATTTTCATTTTCAACATTTCAAACTTTACATCCTGACTGACCCAAACCAGCCAAAATAAAAAAAATTATACTGACTGAGACATCCTTCCTCAAGGAGCATATGGTGGAAAGCTGCACACATCCTCAGCTGTAAGACATAAACACACACACACACACATACACGGTATTCCAACATTTAGTTAATCAACAGAGTATTGATTGAGTTCTATTTTCTTTCTCTTATTCCGAAACCTTTCTGAAGAGCAGCTGTGTGGCATTTCATAAGATGAGCATTATGAATAAAAGCCAGGTTTGAAGCTCCCATTGATTGAGTGACTTCTTTGAGTTTCAATTTTCTCCTCAATGAAATATAAACAATAATACCCAACTGGAGAATTTTTAAAAAGTTTTAAATGAGATTATGTATATAAAGCTTGTAACAAGGATTAACAAATGTTAGCTTTAATCAATATCATCATTATAAAACACAAGGTTACTTTTATGAAAATGGTGTGGCTTACAAATAGTAACATGTTAGATTATATGTGAGAGCTTCCAATCTAATGTTACACGTAACAGTGGTCCTATTATAGTTTTGGTCATTTCTAATACCCTTAATTTTAGTTAACATTATTTAATTTGGGAAAACTAAGTAAATAAAAATGACTGGATGTTTGAATTTACCTATATTTAAACTATCTTCGTGAAACTGAGTAAAAATGTCTTGGTAAAATCTGACCAACATCATACCTCTCTTTGGCAAGTAAAATTGGCTATGTTTCATATCTTTTTAATTGCAATTTTTGTAAAATTACCAAATCTCTTATAAGCTGAATGACCATTGAAGGTTACATGGATGAGAAAATAGTTTAAGACAGAATGTTATACTCATAGTTATTCCTCTTATACATCTGTGAAGTAGTAGCCACCATATCATCAATTCTAAATACAAGACTAATTTGTAGGAAATAATGTGATTTACATGTTTTAAAATAGGTTAGTTCAGTCCACGGCTTCCAATTGAAGAATACTGTTAACAGTGGTCCTCATGCACTTTTGGTCTGTGAACAACTTGAATAAAGCAAAAGATTCCAGGAATCATATCTTTCTGCTGTAGGAGATAACAAGTATTATCTTTTCCTCCCCTGCCGCAAGGTTCATAGGTGAAAACCACAGAACAAAAGAAAGTTTAACAAGACAAAAGCAAGACACATTTACTTAATATAAGTTTAACATGACCCAAAGACCCAGGGAATACTGTGGGTTTTTGTTTGTTTTTTGTTCTGTTTTTGTTTTGTGAGACTCAGTCTCACTCTGTTGCCCAGGCTGGGGTGCAGTGGCACGAACTCAACTCACGCAGCCTCCGCCTCCTGGGTTCAAGCGATTCTTCTGCCTCAGCCTCCTGAGTAGCTGGAATTACAGGCGCATGCCACCATACCTGGCTAATCTGTGTGTGTGTGTTTAGTAGAGACAGGGTTTCACCATGTTGGTCAGGCTGGTCTTGAACTCCTGATCTCGTGATCTGCCTGCCTCGGCCTCCCAAAGTGCTGGGATTACAGGCATGAGCCATTGTGCCTGGCTAATACTGTGTATTTTTATGGACAACAGTCTTGCAGAGTATGATTGGAGGATAAAAGGTATGATCTAATGGTAATAAACTAGGGGGAAATTAGCAAGGTCTGTTTGTTCAGATTATTTTCGGCCTCCAGGTATAGTGCAGGACCCCTCTGGAATGAGGGCCTTATGAACCACTTTCTGGGAAGGTAGATCAAGATCAGAGAATTCTTTTATGATCTGCTTTTGTGGAAAAAGGTGAGAGAAGATCTGAGAGTAACCTTTCTGCCTCCAAATAAGAATTGCCAAATAATATTTCTCAATTTCCTTCAGCTTAAAATATCCAATACTGCAAGTGCCATATTTTAGATATTGTATTCTTGTCCCTGACATTGCCTAATAGGAACACAAGACTAGGTGTTTATTAATTTGCATAATCTACAGAATAAAGAACAGATTTAACAATAAAATATAAGAATCAGTTTCAACATTTCACGTGTTTCTTTTCTCATATAAACCCACTGAAGACTTCAGTTGCAAATCATAGATATTATCTCATAAGGTTGTAGAATAATCAATTTTATTTGCTTGATCAAAGTTTGTATCAATTCACAGTCAACATTTTCTCCCACCATATACAGTGAACTATTTAAAGCTAACTATAACTCCCTAGTTAATAACTAAAATTACAAAAATAGATGCAAAGAGTCAAGAAATATCATTTATGTGTCTTTTCAAATGCATTGTAATTGTGTTTGTTTTTTGTACAGTAAGTACAATGGTATTTAAAATATAACAGTCCATAGACTGATACAATCATCAAGAAATTATAAGCAAAGAGCTCCAGCTCTAGAGAGAGAATACAGGATATGAAATGGAAAATAAATGGGAAACATTACCACACAAAGGGACACAAGGGAGCAGATTCTAGAATAAAAAATAAGAGTTGCCAAATAAAGTACAAGGCTCACAGGTAAATTTTAATTCTAGATCAACAACAAATAATTGTTTATTATGTGTCCCTTACAATATTTGTGACATATAAGTGATAAAAAGTTTTTGCTCTTTATATGAAATATAAATTTAATTGAACATCCTTTACTTTTATTTGCTAAATCTAGAATTTGTCCTCAAAATTATATTAGAAATGTAAAAAACGGAAATGGAAAATGCTTAATAAATTAACAAATATTAGATGAATGAAGTACATGGAAGCAATTTAGATGCTATGCCTTAATTTTTTTACTATTATTTTTAAAAATGATTATTGGGGCAAAATATTCAAGTAAGACATGAGTATACGTTTACATCATGGAGACACTGTCATGGGGATCATTTACATTTTTATAAATATTTATATATTTTGGCATATTTCGTAAGTCAACCATTTGAACTAGCGGTTTAGTACGATCAAATAATTGGTAGTTTTTTCTTTTTTTTTTTAAGTAAAAAGTTAGTTTCAAGAGAAATGTGATTTGTTTACACATTGTAGAAACCCTTTTTACACTCAGATATTCCTTATATATAGACCATTTTTCTTCATCAATCATGGCATTTGGAAATATTAATCATTTGTATAAGTAAACTTGCTACAGATATGCCAAGAACTGATATGACTGATAGAGTTCATAAGTAATTATAAATAGAAGCCCAAAAAATAGCTGCTGTTTTAGTTTCTAACACTCAAAAAGAAATATCAATGTTGTTTTAATCTGAAGCTATTTTATTCACAAAGACAAACGGAAAGCTGGCTGCCTTAAAAAAAAACTCTATATATTATTTCATAAGTGCTAGACAATTTCTCTGGAACAGACTATGTAAATCACCTTAGGGTATTAAAAATTTCAACTTGAGATAATTTTTAAAAATGACTTCTAAGACTAACACACATGCACACATGAAAGATGGAGAGAGAGAGGGACATTCTGTACATCATTGGAATGTCATTTTTGTTGACAAATGAGTTAACATAACATACGGCTAAAATATAATAGCTCAAATAAAAGCAAAGTATGGGCATAAAAGTGAATAAGTTATTAAACCATTTATTGATGGATATATAGAGATATTATATAAAATTAGTGTTAATTTTATTTTATGTTCATTTTTTAACTCTATTTTCCTTGTATTCTTCAGATGGGGTGATTGGGTGATTTGTCTGTGCACAAATTAACAAATTTTATCATTTGTCATCTCCACCTCGTCCTGTGTTTCCCTTTGTTTTTCTTATAACTTCAATTTCTTGCTGAGTTTTTCCATTTTAAATTTCTTTTAAGATAATTTGTAATTGATTGGAATTGATGATGGCTACTTTAAAATCCTTGTCAGATAATTTCAACATCTGATTCATCTCAGTATTGGCATCAGTGAATTCTCTTTTTTTGTTTTTTTTGGCATATTCTTTTTGTCACTTTTATTGTATTTTATTTTATCTATTTTACTTTAAATTCTGGGATACATGTGCAGAACATGCAGGTTTGTTACATGAGTATACATCTGCCTTGGTGGTTTGCTGCGCCTATCAACCTGTCATCTAGGTTTCAAGACCTGCATGCATTAGGTATTTGTCCTAGTGCTCTGCCTCCCCTTGCCCCCCACCTCCCAACAGGCCCCGGTGTGATGTTCCCCTTCCTGTGTCCATGTGTTCTCATTATTCAATTCCCACCTCAAGTAAGAACATGCAGTATATGGTTATTTGCTCCTGTGTTAGTTTGCTGAGAATGATGGCTTCCAGCTTCATCCATTTCACTGCAAACGACATGAACTCCTTCTTTTTTATGGCCGTATAGTGTGAAATATTTTTTATAAAGACCATTTTGATTTTCTTCATTCTTGGTAAAATAGGTAACTTTTTATTGTTTCTTTGACATTTTGTTTATTCTGAATGGAAACTCAAATTGCTTTTTACATCTTTTATTTCATGAACCATTTTCTTTAGGTTTGGCACATAGTTCCTTGCCTTTTGTGGGTTGTTCCAATTACAGTTAAAGTTTTAGAACTTTTGTAGTATGATTTTGATATACTTGACTTATCTGGTACTCCTGGGGCTCCCATTGTTCCTCCTACTATTCCTAAAGGGGCATTCCTGTGAGTCAATATCCTCTCTAATTAACATTTTTGCAGAAAAGCATTTATACATGATATGTAGAGAAGAGGTAAATGACATAATCTGAGGGTGGAGTAGGGAAACAAAATGTGGTTTAAAAATGTGTTTAAGTCTGCATTTATATAATTAGAAAGCATCATAATATAAAATAAAACTTCCAGAAAACAAAATATGTTACTAATTATTTTAAGTATTAGTGAATGGTGATGCTTAAGAAAAACTAATTTTGCTAAGTAACAAAATTGCCTACAGAAAGAAATTTAGCTGCCAGAAATGTATAATCTATAAACCTGTTACACAAATGTCTAGGATTTTAAAAGTTTGCAGCTAGTGTATTAAATTACTACTACCCAATTACATGACTTTTTATTGCCTCATCAAAAAAAAAAAAAAAACTGATTCTAAATAGTATAAATGACTAAATAAAAAAAGATAAAATAGTAATGAAATCTAAACACAAAACACCATAACTACAAGGTTCTTTAGAATTGAAAACAGGAAAATTCCTTAATCCATCTCTTTGCCCCTCCTGAATTGATATAAATGGCTCATATAAGAAATGGAGAAAAAATTGAAAATACGAATTAGTATTTGTTTCCAGGTGAATTGTGCACATAAAAACAGC
>NW_016808467.1:2088487-2100172 GCF_001698545.2 Rhinopithecus bieti | reverse complement strand
AAAAAAAAAAAAAAAAAAAAAAAAGAGATAGCTCTATTCATATATCTGATATATTACCCTGGGCGTTTGTAATAATACTGGGTCCTGGGTCTCTTTCTCTCTATCTAAGTTCTCAACCTTCAGAATTTTTCTCTCTCTACACAGCCATTCTCTACCACAAAGTAACTGGAGTTCTTTACCTGGCTAATATTTTCCATAATAACATTGAAAACTACAAAATCTTTTAAGGCATGGGTTCAGAAGTCCCTGATAATTACTTTTATTTCATTGTATTGTTCAGAAAAGTCACATGTCCTGAGAAGATAAATGGAAAAGAAAATAGACTTCACTGTTAGTGGAAGGAGAAGCATATGGCTGCAGGAATAACCATTTTAACAGACACATGGTACTACCACACATGGTACTATCGTACTAAATGTTAAAAAGAAAAACAATCAAACCTCATACATTTGCAGTAGCAAAAGCATTAAGTTCAGGCATAAAATTACATAAACAGATCAGTGGATCCAAGAATATTCAGAAACTTACTTGTGAGATAGCATCATTGTCTGGGGTAAATACCTAGGGTTTGTCGTCTAGTACCAAAAAAATTAAGGAAACAGACACATGTGGGTCGGTTAAGGAGGGGAAAGTTTAATTGGCAGAAGAAAGGAGAGAGGAGAGCAGCTCCTTGCCGGAGAGAGGCTTCCGAATAAAAGGGGCAAGATGGTGGACATCGGCAGATTTTATAGGCAGGTTTGAGGAGGCGGTGTCTGATTTATGTAGGGCTTGCAGATTGGTTTGACCAGGTGTGACGTTTACATAGCACACAGGGAAGGCTAGTCCCTCTACCCTAATCTTATCATGCAAATGGGTTTCCACTTGGCCAGTGCCATCTTGTCTTGCTCCTTACTGTACACGTGGTTGGCAAAAAAAGAAGATGGAGCCGCCATTTTGAACATGCCTAGTCCCACCTAGTATATTCCTATGGGCACAACTACCGCCTTTCACGGGTGCAAGATTTCCGCTTTCTTGTTTGTGTGGGCAGTTTGCTCTTTTTTTTTTTTTTTTTGAGACGGAGTCTCGCTCTGTCACCCAGCCTGGAGTGCAGTGGCGCGATCTGGGCTCACTGCAAGCTCCGCCTCCCGGGTTTACGCCATTCTCCTGCCTCAGCCTCCCGAGTAGGTGGGACTACAGGCACCCGCCACCTCGCCCGGCTAGTTTTTCGTATTTTTTAGTAGAGACGGGGTTTCACTATGTTAGCCAGGATGATTTCGATCTCCTGACCTCGTGATCTGCCCATCTCGGCCTCCCAAAGTGCTGGGATTACAGGGGGCAGTTCGCTTTTACAGGTTACTCTTTGTTAGAAAAGAAAATGATCTGTGGGCTGCTTTTCATTAAAAGGAAAACCTTAGCGAGGACTTCCAAACCCTCACCATCTGCCTAAGTAATTTCTTCTTAAATCCTGTATCACTTGAATATATGTGAAGATTACTTTTACATTTTTGTTGTTAAAGAAGGGACAAGTTAATGCTGAGATAACTGACTGCATGTCTGAAAATAAATTTAGAGCTCTGCCTCACATTACAAAAATGTTTCTTATAAATTAATGATTACTTTCAAGCAATTTTAAACTAATGAGAGTATAATTTAAGAAAGTTTTGTTCCATTATCGTCTTCTAACAGAGAATACTTCTTAAGCAAGATGCAAAGTACAAAAGCAATATATAGAGGAAAAAATCATAAATAATATAGCTCTTTAAACACGTATAAAACAAGCTGTGCATGGTGCCTTGATCCTGCAGTTCCAGCTATTCCAGAGGCTGAGGGAGGAGGATAATTTTTTTCTAGGAATTTGATTCCAGACTGGGCAACACAGTGAGACCCTATCTCAAAAAAAAGTATAAAACGCTGATTTGCAAATGAACAATGTATTTTAAAAAAATGACAGATTGGGATGATATTTTTGTGAAACATATAACAGAATGGGACTAAAATATTTAATGAAAACTAAACAGAATGACCCTATGAATCAGTATGAAGATAGCATACAAATGATCTGGTGCACTAATGACAAGGAGAGGCATGAGGAAAGCTATGAACTGGCGCACTTAAAAACAGTCCACAATCACACTAGTGATGAGGTTATTGAATTATTAACAATAAAATGATATTATAATTGATACTATAGTATTTGTATTTCTATTGAACAAGAAAAAATTTTAAATGGTAAGAATATTCTTTTTAAAAATATAATGTGTAGAAAATAGAATTGTTGTGCATTGTTGTCACTGTAAGCTGATAGAAAGTTTTTTAGACTAATAATACTTATCAAAAATAATACTAGTAATAAAATAACATTGATCAGGAATGTCCACTTCTTGATTGCTGTTCTTTAAAATATTCCCGAGCACATATACATGTACAATTTGTGATATTGATATTTTGGTGAAAATTATGCAGAAATAGTTAAATAATGTATGCTATATCCTGAGAAATAATATGTCACTACAGTAATAGAATATTAAAATTTCAAAATAGTATGCATGGGATTAATCTGTTTAAATACAATTATATGTATGTATATTTGTATATATAAATTTACACCCATGTTTATATGTACACATGTATATGTATGTATGCATATATGTGAAATGCAAGTGATTGCAACTGAATTTGTTATATGTTTTATATATATTTTCTTGTTTCAATATTTTAATCACTAGCTATTTTGTGATTTAGGTAACAACAAAGGAAAAACAAAATGGTATTAAGTGCTATTTGTGTCTCTGACCAGAGCAAATCTCTGAAATATGAATGTATCAGTTTTCTAATCTGTAAAATAAGAATAATCAATCTTAAATGGTTTTAGTGTTAATTACATTAATTAACATATATGTAAATAACTATATGTTAGTCAACTTGATTATCTTAAGCATTGGTGATTTTGTTTAGATAGATATTTGTTTCTTGGTTCACAAAGGCATTTTACTCTGTGTCCCATGGAAAGCACCAAGAGCTGCTCTGTTGGCATTCAAATTCCTTACGGGTGAATTACTACTTCTATATGCCTAAGAGGCATATTGTCCAGGAAAAAGAATGTCTATTGCTTTAACCTTTGTATAGTTCTTGTTTTTTTGTTAACTATAAAACAATACTCAATTTAAAAATGTGCACCAGAGATCATAAATGAATGTTGATCTACTACAACATCAGTAATAAATTGTTCTCTAATTCCACTCATTCTATTTCTATTTTACCAACTTTGTGGAATGTGGTCATTATTATAGGCCTATTTCTAGCTTTCCTGCCTTCTTTATTCAGTCAGCACTAACTGATGCATTATTGCAAAAAATATTTTCCTAGTCCTAGAGTTACAGACATGAGTAGTTAAAAAATATTCCCAGCTGATTCTGATATTCTCCTCCTCTTTACCTTTTGAGAAGCACCAAATTAATTCAAAATCTACCTCCTGTGCTTCAGATCTGCACCCATATTATTGTGCACCACAAGAGAAAACCAGATGATCTTAAAGATTAGTACCACAGCAAATTTATGGTATTCAAACTCAGAGGTAACCACAATGACTTGGCAATCCTATTACATTTTTCTTATATGGCCTATTTCCCATTCCCTTCAGCAATTACTCCAGCCCTTCTTCATTTTCTTTAAATCCCCAACCCCAGTAGAGTCTATCTTACCCCATCAATTATCCCCTCCCTAGGCTGTATCTTTAGGCTTCTCTCAGCACACATATACCACACACCTACACCACGTTTATCCAAATGTTCATGTCAAAAGTTGAATACCCATACATACACACAAACATGCATATATGCATAAATACACAAGAACAAAAGTGTATGTGTATATTAATATGTGTGCGCATTCAATTTTTGACACAATTGATTTCAGTTACCTTGTTAAAACTTACTTTTAACTTTTATTTCCAAATCACCATCTTTATATTCTCTTTCTCTCTCTTTTGTTTTTTGTTTTTTTTTTTTTTTTTGACGGAGTTTTTGCTCTTGTTGCCCAGGCTGGAGTGTAATGGCAAGACATCAGCTCACTGCGACCTCCGCCTCCTGGGTTCAAGCGATTCCCCAGCCTCAGTCTCCTGATTAGCTGGGATTGCAGGTGCCCACAACCATGTCCAGCTAATTTTTGTATTTTTTAAAATAGAGACAGTGTTTCGCCATGTTGGTCAGGCTGGTCTCGCACTCCTGACCTCAGGTGATCCACCCTACTTGGCCTCCCAAAGTGTTGGGATTACAGGCATACAGGCATGAGCCACTGTGCCTGACTTCTATAATTCTCTTTCTTTTTCAGCCATTTCTTAGTTTTTTTTTTTTTTTTTTGAAGTCCTTTCCTTAAAATATAAAGGTCATTAGGACTGTTATTTAAATTCTGTATCTTCCTCAGGAATCTGTATTAAACCTTCAACTCTTTTACTCAATATCAAAAGGCTGAAATTATGGTCCTGAAGTGGGCTTTAAGACACAGTACCGAGAGTATGTATTATATTTAAATATATGTATAATTACAAACAATTTTCTAGAAGATATATATACACCTATTTCTAAGAATGAGATCTGGAGTTTTAAAATTATAATGTGACATACTGAAAATGAAGAACCATTGTTCTAAAACACTTGTGCATTTAAATCTTGATCTATAGTTCTAATCATTACCTGTATACCTGTATGTAGATAACTTTTTTTTTTTTTGAGACAGAGTCTCACTCTGTTGCCCAGTGTAGGGTGTAGTGGTATGATCTCAGCTCACTGCAACCTCTGCCTTCTGGGTTCAAGTGATTCTCCTGCCTCAGCCTCTGAAGTAGCTGGGACTACAGACTGACACTACCATGCCAAGCTTTTTTTTTTTTTTTGTATTTTCAGTAGAGATAGGGTTTCACCATGTTGGCCAGGCTGGTCTCGAACTCCTGCCCTCAAGTGATCCGTCCACCTTGGTCTCCCAAAATGCTGGGATTACAAGTGGGTAAACCACTGCACCTGCCCATACGTAGATTATTTCTACATTTGTTTTGTGAACTTGAACTTCTGTTCTGAGCTATGTCTGTGTGCCCAAGAGACAAGTATGCATCTTCACCTTTACATCTCACAGACAACTTAAATTGAACAAACCCAACTGCATTCACTAACTTTATGAAGATTTTATCTCCTTTTTCTATTTTTATATCTCAGTGACTGCCATCACCACCCTACATTTGTCCAAGTGATACAACTAGAAGCCATCCTAGACATTTCTCTTTTTGTAATCTAGACATTTTATAAATCATCAAATCCATTTGGACCATCCCTTTAATATCTCCCGGATTCCATTCCACTTCTCAGTCCTTTCAGTCATTGATTGAGTCCAAGTCCTCACTGTTTCCATATGAATAGTATCTTCCTCTAGTCTCAAAATTCTCCATATTGTTATCAGAGATATCTTTCTGAGACAAAAGTTTACTTATGCCTTTCCTGTATCTAATATTTGGATACAAACCCAACATGACTTATTAGATTGTGAAAAAATATTGTAATCCTATTTATATAAATAATAAGATTGATCATTAGCAATACTCAGTATCTAGATTGACAGCAGCATTCTTTGTCCATGTATCTGACAATCAAGTGTCACATTTATTGGATAAGATATGCTAAGGCAGAAAAAAAAAAAAGCTCCAGTAAAAAAGGAAATTGTGTTGTCAGTAACCAATTATTTAATTACCAATGAACCTCCACCCATGTTATTGTGCATCACAAGAGAAAACCAGACAATCCTGAAGATTAGAACCAGAGCAAATTTATGCTACTTTCAGTTCATTACAATGTGCTATAGATAACATAAATTAGGTAGATGTATTTAATGATCATGTTATTTAGTTTTGACTAAAATAACCATCAGTAAATAGACAAGAGATTGATTCAATTTTCCACAAAGAAACCACAACTGGGAAGATAATACAAAGCAAGAACCACCAACCAGTAAGAAAGTTTCACAATCGTATTTCTATTTATATACTTCATCTTTTCTTAAGCCAAAAAATAGGTAAAACAATAACAGTCTAACATAATCAGCAATATTTTGGTCAGAAAACTGGAAAATCTTAAGAAGGATACATGAAATATGTATTTATATCCTTTGTTGTGAATAATGGACTTTACCTAAGTACATACTGTGCCTTGAAATAGAAGCTAATAACATAAAGCCATCAAAAGTCGCAAGGCTTTCAAAAAATTATTAATAAAATATTTATGAAGTAAAATAGTCTTTTAAAATATTATTTAATTTATCTTTATCTCACTATATTTTCTATTATGTATTTTATAATATATACTGCAAAAGTAAAACAAGACATATTTCCTTTGCAAACAATATGTTTATATTAATGATTTTTGCATGAAAATATTTACATATAAAGGTGAATGAGCAAAACATTTTGAGGTCAATTACTTATAGTATATAATACAATTATACTTACTATAATTACTTATAATATACTACAAGTACCTTTATTAAAGGGTACAAGGTCCCTCCTAAGATGGCCCACTTTCAAATTCAGCTACAGTTTGTATTATGGGCCCTTTAAATCTATCATGTCTAACTTAAAATTCTCAGGGCATATTACGCACATCACATTATGTCTTTCGTTGTAAGTCCAATCAAGCTCATTGATCTCTAACAACGCATTGCCTGGTTAACTTGGACTTGACCATTAGAACTAAGCTTGGTCATTTGTTCCCCTCAGGACAAGCTTCATTACTATTGTTTACATGTCCATTCTGGTTTTGCTTCTGCCATGAACATTAACTCTTTTGCTATCCAGCTCACTGCACCTCCTTGGGCAAATAATTTTCTTGGTTTATTTGGAGAACTATAATACCCCTTTTCATCCATTTTCATTGGGATGAAACATCCCATTTGCACTGGGATGAAAATTGAAATCTATTTTAATTAACTCCAACTTCACATGCTGCAGAGATTCACTGGGAGTTGAGCTTCTGAACCAGCTTGGACTGATCATAGTATCTTAACCTCCTCATGTACAACATGGGGACTATAGCTGATAATATATTGTGTACTGGATGTTTGCTAAATGACTAGAATTTAGGTATTTTCACCAAAAGTTTAAAAAGGTAACTATGTGAAATGAGGGATATGTCTCTTTGTTCACTATAGTAATTTCACTATGTATATCAAAACATTGGAGAACTACAAATTTTTTAAAAGTACATGGGAAATATTTGTGTCTAGATTTTTTTTTCAGTCTCAGATTCAGCGATTTTTTTGGATCAATACATAATAGAAAGGATTCCTGCATTGGCTGAGAAATGGGATTAAAAGGCTTTGTTCCCTAGCAGAACTAAAACTAAATATCGAGTGTTTCATATAAGGATAAATTTAAGATTATCCTTGGGAAAAAATCCTGATTGCATTATTCCTTTATCTGGTCTATAATGAAAGAAAGCCTAATAATGTATATGTTTAATAAAATTGGAATGAATAATAGTTTGGGTTGTGAATAATAAAGGTTAGAATTGAAACTTATTAAAAAATCTTTTGCTTTGTTGTTTTTGTTGTTATTTTTCTTCCACTTACTTCAACTGTATCTCAAGAGAAGCCACTGACACACTCAGTGATTAGCTGAAACTATTTTACTGGTAGTGTTAGTGCCAATTCAATCCAGAATCTGAAATCAATTTAAATGTATTTTCATCATTTAATATTATTTTTCTCCCGTGAATTTTCAAGCTGTTGCTTAACAGTTTCTTAAGTTTCACTAGGCTGTTTTAAAGTCTGAGGTAATACAGAAAACTGAAACTTTTAGAAGGGCCATTTGGAATGTTCCTTTTACTATAGAATATTTTAATACAGTATCATATTTCTTTTGAAATTTGTTTTCTGTTAAAAATTCTGATAATCACCAATCAGAATGTAGAAAAAGTCAGCTTTCCCATCTATTTTGTTCAGGTACAGAATAAGAAGAAGTATGATACATCTAAGATCTCTCAGCAAATAAATCAATTATGGATTATTAGTTTTAACTCTTTTTTCCATGTTACTTTACTAAAGATTGTCTGATGTTTACTGTGAACTTTCAATAAAACATTTTTATTATGAATATGATCTATTAAATCAATGACTGGGTATATAACAATGAAATGCCCATTTATTTGAAGACATGTTATTCTGCACTGCCTGTAGTGTGTCTGTGCCTGTGAAATAGCTGACTAGTGAAAGAAGAAGGGAGGTAGACAAAGGATGGGGTGGTGAAATAAAGAAGAGTTTATTTCAGAACCAAGACAAGAATTTGTGTGGAAACAAACTGAGAAAAACTGAGAAGCGATTTAGCTTCGATTTTCCCTTGTGTTCAGTCCCCGTAAGACTCATTTGATAATAAAAGCTATTTAGGGTGGTGGTTAATAGCATAGGCTTTGGAGTTATGATTATTTAACTATAACACTACATATTGCTTTTCTCCTCTTCTCATCACTCCTACAGATTTTCTAAGGAGGTATGGGTGAAAATGCCCCAGTGCATGTCTTCTAATGATATCTCCTGGGCGGCCACCTCTGTTGAGGTATGTAGGCATCTCTACATGTCTTCAGGGTACACTAAATGTTTCTGCTGCCTTTCACTTTTTCTCACTGGGGTCACTAATGGCAAACTGTGTTGATTTCCAAATTCTTTGAGTTGTGAAGTTTCACTGTGCTCTCTGCAATGCTACAAAATTTCCATACTTCCACCTGGGTAACACAGCAGTGTTTCTTGTGCTTAGGCATCCTACAAAATATTTTTTGCTAGTAATTTTTTCAGCCTGTATTATCAGAAAAGTCTAAAGGAGGCTGAACCCATGGATAAATTGAGTGCAAACAACATACTGGACAAGTACTACTCCTTCTTTGAAAATTAAATTTGTGATTTTGTTAACCAGACTTTTGGCAATGTCTGAAACATTGGCTGCCATAGCTGGGAAAAGGGTACAACTACTTCCTAGTGGTAAAGTTCTGAGTTGTTGCTGAACTCTAATAATGCAAAGGGAGGCCCCCAACACTAAAGAATTATCTACCCCATGATGTCAATAATGCTAAAGTTGAAAAACCCTGTTGTATTGTCTTGTTTGCCTAATAAATGCCCAATTTCCCTTTATTTTTAAACCTCAGCACTGAATAGAATTTAGTTTAAGATAGTAAATACTTTGAGTCCTTACCCCATCCCCAACATAATTAAGCATATACCCTCTTACATATATACACATGAACAAGCACAAACATACCGAATAGAACCACATTTTCTACAGATAAAACTAATATGACTTTTGGAAGCAAATAAATTGACAAAATAAATTGATCATTGAGACCTGCACAACAGAGAAACTAATTATGAATAAAGAGATAAAATAAAAACTCTTATTTTTTCCTAAATATTCATTTATAGAGTGGGCCTCAATCCCAAACAGGATTTTCTTGGTATTTTTAGTATATGTATTGCTATCAAATGAAACAGCTTTCTGATTTGGAAGTAAAGACTTTCATGATGATCTACAAAATTTCAAAAATTAGAGTCTTATGTATATTTAATAATAAATTCAATCATAGCTGAGTATATTTTCAGCATCATAAAATGAAATATGATGTAGATTTTATACTGTTATATTAAAATTACTGAAATATCTAACTTATATAAAACATTTACAGTGTCTTAGTCTATAGTCAGTTTTTGTAACTGCAAGTAAGTATTTCAGTGAAAAATGTTGAAATCTCTTAAATAAATTAAATGAGCCTACACCATAATAACAACCCTCAGTTAACCTCACTATGTTCAATGAATAAGACATGAAAAGGTTACATTAGATTATTAAAATATAGTTAAAGATTTGAAATAATTCATTAAATGTAATTAAAAGAAATTGTTCAAGATTAATGCCCAAAATGAATTTAACATTTAAATTCTTTTCTAGGGGGCATCCAAGATGGCTGAATAGGAACAGCTCCAGCCTCCAGTTCCCAGTGTGAGCAACACAGAAGATGGGTGAGGTACTGGCTTCATCTCACTGGGGTGTGTCGGATCATTGATACTGGTTAGTGGGTGCAGCTCAACCAGCGAGAGCTCAAGCAGGGTGAGGCATTGCCTCACCTGGGGAGTGCAAGGGGGAAGGGAATCCCTTTTCCTAGCCAAGGGAAACAGACACACAACACCTGGAAAATCGGGTAACTCCCACCCTAATACTGCACTTTACCAAGGGTCTTAGCAAATAGCACACCAGGAGATTATATCCCACGCCTGGCCCAGAGGGTCCCACACCCACGGAGCCTCCCTCATTGCTAGCAGAGCAGTCTGAGATCTAACTGCAAGGCAGCAGTGAGGCTGGGGGAGGGGTGCCCACCACTGCTGAGGCTTAAGTAGGTTAACAAAGCCACCTGGAAGCTCGAACTGCGTGGAGCCCACCACAGCTCAAGGAGGCCTGCCTGCCTCTGTAGACTCCACCTCTGGGGACAGGGCATAGCTAAACAAAGAGCAGCAGAAACCTCTGCAGATGTAAATTTCCCTGTCTGACAGCTTTGAAGAGACCAGTGGTTCTCCCAGCATGCCCCCACTAGGTGCAGACTGACACCTCACACCTCACATGGCTGAGTACACCTCTGAGACGAAGCTTCCAGAGCAAGAATCAGACAACAACGCTTGCTGTTCAGCAATATTCTCTCTTCTGCAGCCTCTGCTGCTGATATCCAGGTAAACAGGGTCTGGAGAGGACCTCAAGCAAACTCCAACAGACCTGCAGCTGAGGGTCCTGACTGTTGGAAGGAAAACTAAGAAACAGAAAGGACACCCACACCAAAACCCCATCAGTATGTCACCATCATCAAAGACCAAAGGCAGATAAAACCAGAGAAATGGGGAAAAAGCAGTGCAGAAAAGCTGGAAATTCAAAAAATCAGAGCACCTCTCCCCCTCCAAAGGAATGCAGCTCATCACCAGCAATGGAACAAAGTGGGATGGAGAATGACTTTGACGAGATAAGAAGGCTTCAGTTGATGAAACTTCTCAGAGCTAAAGGAGGAATTACATACCCAGTGCAAAGAAACTAAAAACCTTGAAAAAAGAATGGAAGAATAGATAACTAGAATAACCAATGCAGAGAAGTCCATAAGTGAACTGATAGAGATGAAAACCATGACATGAGAGCTATGTGACAAATGCACAAGCTTCAGTAACTGACTTGATCAACTGGAAGAAAGAGTATCAGTGATTGAAGAGCAAATGAATGAAATGAAGTGAGAAGAGAAGTTTAGAGAAAAAAGAGTAAAAAGAAATGAACAAAGCCTCTGAGAAATTTCGGATTATGTGAAAAGACCAAATCTATATCTGATAGGTGGGCCTGAAAGTGATGGGGAAAATGGAACCAAGTTGGAAAACACTCTGCAGGATATTATCCATGAGAACTTCCCCAACCTAGCAAGGCAGGCCAACTTTCAAATTCAGGAAATACAGAGAATGCCACAGAGATACTCCTTGAGAAGAGCAACTCCAAGACACATCGTCGTCATATTCACCAAAATTGAAATGAAGGAAAAAATGTTAAGGGCAGCCAGAGAGAAAGGTTGAGTTACCCACAAAGGGAAGCCCATCAGACTAACAACAGATCTCTCAGCAGAAACTCTACAAGTCAGAAGAGAGTGGGGGACAATATTCAACATT